>NW_005842645.1:352987-360583 GCF_000455745.1 Alligator sinensis | reverse complement strand
ATTCCTGCTAAACAAAACCAGTGTTCTCTCCAAGCTGTGCGGTGTGCACGGCCACGCAGGCTTGCTCATGCCGTGCTTCCAGGTATGCCTGTGTGGCCGCGCAGCTTTGAGAAAATACTGAACAAAAAAAATTAACCTCCTCCTTCCTTGGTCTCTTTTGTGGTAAAGAGAACTCAGTATCATAGAAAAAGTTGTAAGAGCTAGAAAGGACCTCATGAGGTCATCTAATCCAATTCCCTCTTTCTAAGCCAGGGATGTCCAGCTTCTGAGTGGCTGGGGGGGGGCGGGCCCCCCCCCCCCCCCCCCCAGCCACACACTACACACCCTAGGCTCTATGCCATGTGGTCCACATATTGCACTATAACCCCTCACCCCCCATCTCCACCATGCTGTAGTGGCTCCCCATCACACAGTCTGAAGCCCCACACTGCACCAGTCCCCAACACAGCCTGTGACCCATCCATGCCACACCAGGTCTTCAAGCCAGGTATCCCTCAATGCACCCTGTTGTCCAGCCACATGAATGTGCCACATCACACAGGCACCTTATGTGCATGGGTGCAATGTGTAGCCCTGACCCACCTTGCTGCACAGCCCCCGCCACATACGAATCCTGTTGCCCCACACCAAAGTAGACACTGTGCAGGCCCCAGTCCCTCCAAACATTCAAGGCACAGGCACCCTCAGCTCCATAGGCTGTCCTGCTCTGTCCTACCCCAGGAGTGGGGGCAGGCTACAGAAGCTGGAGGAGGGCACAGGGCTCAGGAACTCCAGCAGCAGCAGCAAAAAAGCAAAAGGTGGGGGTGACTCCTGGACCAGTAGCCAAGGGGCTGCAGTTTAACCCTGCAGGCCACCACTTGGACAGCCCTGATTTAAACCATCCTCTACAAGCTTTCATATTTATTTTTAAAATCCCATGAACAACCTTCTTGTACAACTACCAGGCACAGTGCCCCAAACCATGAAAAAACACCTTAACTTGTTACAGGGAATCGAGAGCAAGTCGATGTCCCACCACTTTTAATAGCAGTTTGAACATCCAGTTAAAAAAATGACCAGTTACCAGCTCCTCTCTAGGCCAGCTCCTCTCTCTGCCTAGATTTCCTCTTACCTTTCTGTTGACCTGCCTCTTCAACAGTTTCCCAGGCATTGTCTCTAGCAAAACCTAGAGACAGAGCAACCAAGGCCACACAGGATATAATAACCCCACAGCACAGCAGGTGTGACATCTCTATAGCTTGCATTCTTTCTTTCTGGCAAGAACAGAAGTTTTTTTAATATCTGTGGCACCTGTGGTCTCACTAGATTATAAATCACAGAAAGCTGTGGTTCATAGCCAAGCCAAGCCAAGCGTCAAGAACCCTCCTTTAAGGGCCACTTTGTGATAGCCCCAGTCCTACAAACCCAAGTGAACAGCTTTACAAATACAAGGAGACATAGTGACATTACCCACAAAAAGAGACTTAATTGTTTAAAAATTTGCAGTACCACAACAGATTCCTGTTAGAGTAGCACCGATGAGAACAGGGTTAACAATTCAATCATGCATGATTGGAGGACTTCAAGAACTATGACTAAACAATTCCACCCCAACATGTAGGATGAAAAGACATGAATATGGTCAGACTTGGAAGAATACTTTTAAAAAAGTAATAACATTCTGTGCACTAGCCAACAGCCTGGTACCAGACCAGAGAAAAGAGAAAGCAAACACCTGCCTTTCTAGCTCTGGGAAGTACTTTGTTTCCTTTGGAAGGTTTCCTTCAAGAGCCCTGAAGGCTGCTTAATCACATACTTTCTGCTTTTAATGAGAGTAAATAGTGTGTGTCTAACGGAATATGATTTTGCACTCTATGAAGAAGGACATGACCTAGCAATAATACTGGGCTACTGTTTCAGACCTATCAACAAGGTGACCTTCAAACCTGGCAACATGAGCCTGTCACTTGTTTATATAACATAAATATTTCACAATCCTCACCAATTATTGTATGCTTAACTTAGAGCTGTCAGATTCCACCTGAACTGTAAGAGACCTAAGAACTGGAACGGGTCTCAAGCAGACAGTTTTCAGGAATTCTCCTCTGTGCTACTTCATTCAATGTTCTTCCTTACTGGAATGAGAGGAAGAGTGTTCCCAATAACATAGGCAACGCTCATTTCTACTTCGGCATTAACAAATTATACAACAGAGTACCTTACATCCAGCATGTAAGAGCTAAGATTTCCAAAGCCCCCGGGTCCCACTGAAATGAACAGTTTGTCTTACTCTCATCTGGTACCAAGCTATTATAAAAATAGTTACCTATTTTTATAAAATGGACTTCCAAGTCTCATTGCATTAATGTCTTTCCAACTTGTATGTCAGGATAGAGCTGTTGGTATGGTTAATTTTCATAGGAATTGGATGTCTGAAACCCTAAATGTGCTTTGAAAAATCTCACCCTAGTTTTTTAAATGTCACAGTATGCCAATAGCTATGGGCTTTTGAAGACAACTTGCAAAACAGGCCTTCTTTTGAGAGTCTAGAATATGCCAGGCTCCTCCAAAGAAATAAAAAATAATAATTGTTTTACAGCTATCTCTTCCCATGGTGCACCTAGGTAACAAATAAAAGGTGAGAAGCATAATTCTGAATGAAAAAAAACATGCGTAGCTTCACAAGAGAGAAAAGAAAAACTTGGCAACCTGAGACATAATAATAATACATTTTAAAGAACTGTACTCTAATAAGTTATTATTGCAGCAAATACTTCTGGGATGAAATCCAACCTAGATCACATACTTAAGGGACTTATGCAGCACATGATAGAGGGTATCAAGCTATGTCCAAAGCAGGGTTGGGGGGGGGGGGGGGGGGGGAGGGGAGGAGGAGGAGCAGGAGGAGCTGTGTGGAAAAGGAAATTCTTCCAGTTACTGTCAAATCCTACCCATGTGACATAGGAAGTATCACAACCAGGGCAGGGTAAGGCAGGACACCTGCTCCAGATGCCGACTATGAGGGAGAACCAGGATGCCCCCTGCCGGGAGTCTTCAACATGGCAGGGGAAGCTCTGCGCTGCCCCTGTCCCGCTATAGGAACCGGGCAGCATACAACCAATGTATCTGGGGGGTGCAGGGGACAACTGGAATGGTGCTTCTGTCACCCCACCTGGGAACCTGTGCAGCAGCAGGAGAAGCCCTCCACTGCCCCTCCCCTGACACAGGAGTCAGGTAGCACAGCAGTATATTGGGTGGAGGAGGGCTGAGTGGCGTAAGAAAAATGGAGCTGCCTCACCCTGGGGAGCCTTTGCCAGAACAGGCATAACCTTGCTCCCAGTATGTATGGACAAGCAAATGAGGCACCAAAATCCACTCCGAGGGAGCCCAGCTGCAGGAGAGCTGACACTGCTGGCACTGAGCAGTGGTGGCAGCAGCCCAAGCAGGTAAGACCCTACTGCTGCCCATCTCCCTCCCCTACCTATCTACCAGGGTCAGTATACCCTCACCTCCTTCCTACCCTGGGCACTTGGTGAACCTGCTATGCCATAGGGTGTAGGCATTAGATTGCAGTCAGGGAGCAAGAAGATCAGCAGCAGATTCCTAAGCTGAGTTCCTCAAAGGAGACATAATGTCTACATTGCGACCATGGTGGAATGACAAGGCTAGCAGCTGGGGCAGGGGACATCTTTTATTGATTTGGATATGATATGAGAGCAATGTACCACTAGGCCCTCCCATAGCCAAAGGTTGCTCAACTTTAGTACTGTTCTAAGTGCTGGATACATGACACACAGTTCACATCTGTAAGTTCTGTCCCTGCTTTCTATTAGTGGAATCATGCCTGTTCTTCTGGGTTGTGGTTTTGGGACAGGAAGCAATATTTGTCTCATAATGTAGACATAAAATACAAATAAGAGTACAGTGGATCATAGCATGAAAGTATTTCACAACAATTTACTATCTGGCACTCTCATAATTAATGAGAGTTATGAGTTCTATTTTTAGTACTGTTAGAGATAGTTGTCAAGATATTAGAGAAAGCCATGTTGTGTAATAAGTGACTAATGTATCATTTTCCCAAGAATGTGTCTTAGGATGCAGAAAAATGCAGGAAAATTATTTCCAGAGTATTCAAATTGCTGTGAATGCTCTTTGATATGCAAAATATACAGTAATCTGCAGTGTGGAAGGCTTGATCAGCTAATTAAGCCCCAACTCTTCCAAATTCAACACTTGTAGCTCAAATGCAGTTCACATGCCACATGTTTTATTGGGGCAAATACATTCTAGATGTAACTCCATCTAAATAAATGGTATTATATATGGAATAAGTCTGGGCAACAGCTAGGGAATAAAATATAATAAAATTGCCAATGACAAAAAGAATTGAGTAAATTTGAGGCCTCTTTTGATATGAGGATTACTATAATGGCAAAAATGAATAAACAATGTGTTTGGTATTGCTTAAAAATACAGCTCCACTTATATAATTAGCTTTGCCTGGACAGATCCATGTATTTCCTTGATTTCAGCCTAATCACACACCTTAGTTTAGTAGAGAACACTTGCAGAAAGTCTGGAACTGCTCGTTTCCCCTGTGTTCTTGTTAATCACACAGTTTTAAAATACCTGATTTTCCCTGCCTTTAGACACGACTAGTAAAGGGATGAATATATAGCCCTTAAGCTGAGTAGCCATTGATGCAAGTAGTATCATTGGCTTTAGTGTAGTTATTTGCCTGAGCAAGAGCTACTCATTGTAACGGATTCTTAACTGGCCACTTAATTAGGGACTTGATTCAGGAAAGCAGTAAGATAAGTTCTTAAACTATTGTCCTGACTATATGCTTTTCTGTACTTAATGGGTTTTGCCAGGCTAATTAACTACCTTCATGCAAACATTCAAAAACAGTAGCCAGGCTCCATGCAAGAGATCATTTGGTACCACACTGATAGGCAGAAGCCAGGGTAGATATAGATATGTACCTATTGACAATAAGCTAGCCAGCAGATGGAGCTCTTGTTAACTAACACCGCACTGACATCCAAGATTAGCTTTACAACAGTAAGAAAGGCAAAAAAGGAAAAAAAAATCTTGGCTTGTACTACCTTAAGGAAAGTGAAAATGGGGAAGTTACTTAGGATTTGCCATTTGGAAAGTGACAAAATTGAGGGGGAAAATAGTGCTATTTCCAAACCTCTGAGGGAATGGCACAAACGGTAGAAAATATAAAGAAACTATAGAGAAATCTTGGCTTGGATGCCAAACAAAATTGAGCATGTCCACCTGAATCTGCTGTATTCCAGTTAGGTTCTTATAGCTCCTCTATCTCCATAACATCTCCCAATGGTTCATGGTGTAACATGACCATCATCTAATCTCAATGTATGCAGTCAAACTAACCTATATCATTTAAAACTGGCATCTTAGAAATGGGAGAAACAGTCACATTTTCTGGTGTCTGTGCCATATCTTTCAACACTGTCTTGCCAGATGCACAAAACAAACAAACAAATTCCCTCCTTGAACGCAGATAGCATAAAACTTTTGTCCTTTCTTCTAGGTTGGCTACATTCCTCACTATGTGCTGATATTGTTTACTTGTGTGGCAATATTACACAGACTGTCTCAGTTATTTGCCACGCAATGCAATTTATAAAAGGTGGAAACCGTTTGAGGTGATTAGCCATATTTGCTTTAGAGACACCCGGTACTGGAATTGTTTGGGGAGTGTGTTGCAGGTCAGACTTCACAGTATTGGCAGGGCTAAGGGAGAAGACTTGTACAGTCATATTAACCTCATTCCAATTAGTCCTTCCTACTTACAAGCACTAAACTAGTTGGCAAAAAGAGAAAAGATTTAGAAGTGAAACGAAAATCTCTACAGAGTTCCTGCTTAGTCATCCTGAGGGGCAGAGAAGTGACTCCTCTTGTTCTGGGGCTTACGTTATGTCTGCTGAAGTTCTCTCAGAAACTTTCCAGTGGATGAAGATCAGTCAGAGCAGTATGTGCACTGATCCAGATCCTAACACGTCTTTGGGAATGGGATAGCAAGAAAGTACATTGGCTTTTATGCCCCTGCTACTTGTGGGCCAGAGAAATTCTTGCATATCAGAGAAATCTCCAAGTGCCTGTGCAAGAGAGCTGTGCAGGTGAGCAGCACAAAGTGGCTAGAATGGAAGTTAAAAGGTCCTATATCACTTTGCCTAGGTGTAACTGACTGGATATGTTGACAGACCATGGAGAAGTGAGCTCGTGAATCATTTCCTTTCCCAGAGAATAAGACAAAGGTAATAAACAGCAGTTAACGATCGTTGTAAAAGAACGTTTCCGTACTACAGAGTATAGCCCACAGAATGCAAAATGAAGAACAGGATCGGTAGTGGGATTTTTCAGAGCTTTAAAGCAGCTGTGTAACACATTTATTTCCTGCTTTAAGAAAGGTACTATTAAAGCCATGAATGCTAGAGGATGAATCACATATGAAAGACACTCTTTGTCTTTCTTTGAAATTGTATATACTGTGAGATAACGCAGGATTTGATTCTACAGCATTCATTTGGATCGTGTGGATTAATACACACATGCGCATACACACATGAACCCAAATACATCATCCAGTTGGAAAATTTTTCAAAAGAAGCTTTCACTCTATGATGTTACCTTACTGTCAGTTGTCAGGTTATAATTTGCAGTCATAAATATATCTTCCATGAGAATGAGAAGTCCTGCCAAAAAGATTCTCATAGTTCATAAAAAATAGTTCATTCCTAATGACCACTATTTCATAGGCAACTATATAATTAACTACTGCCAGGAGGCAAAAGTCAAAGAAGGTAGTCAATATAGGGTTAGTGTCTGCATGGCAGAAAGAGAAATTATGATGTATCTGAGTATATTTGAATGAAAACATAAGAAAGAATAAAGGAAGCAGTGCCTTATTGACAATCTGCTATTTTTGCATTCTTTGAGTCCCTTTTTCCTTGTTTGTGAGACCTTTTATTTAGAAAATAGCAGGTCTGTAGGTAAAGCCTTCTTTAAATCTAGGCGGACATCTCTTTAAAAGTTACATTTGATGACAATTAGTATTTAATAGCAGACATGAGGCTTTAATGGTCTTGAGCAACATGTACTCTTCAGCTCTGCCCATAACCATGCAAATATTGTTCCACTTGTTTCGAAAGATATTTATTGACACTTAGCAATTTATATGAAGTCATGGACCTTTAAAACAGGTCCCTTGCTAGAAACTTTATTGCTGTGCTATACTGTTTGACTACAAATAATTAACTTACTAAAACATTACTGAATAACGCTGTCAATTTAGCAATAATAAGCTAAAAAAGTATATTTTTGTCCATTGAGTTTTCTTTAAAACAGAAATGAAGTTGCTTCAAATCACAGATGTAAACAAAACTCAACAGCAGACTAACTTCTGGCTGCATAACCATAATCAGACTGTGTCATAATCCTGAATGTATGTCTTTGAAGAACCCCCTGTTTTGCACAAATGCTAACCTACCTATTTAACAGATACCTGTGCTTAAGGCAAGCATTCATTAATACTAATACTAGTATTTCATTAATACTAATTCTAATCATACCAGTCTATTC
>NW_005842645.1:340666-352956 GCF_000455745.1 Alligator sinensis | reverse complement strand
TTTCCCTTTATAATGATGGTAAAAGTTACTTGTTCTATAATACTTAGCTTCATCTACCTGTCTGATATATTTAATCTACTCACAATCTAATGTTTGTGACTTCATAACAGAACAAAGTGTAAAAGAACATACAGGTATTTGATAGTGACATTTGGTAAATGAATCAAATGCTGTAGGGTAAAAGGTATATGGTTGACAGCAAGAATTAACTCACAACTTCTGGAATCAGCCAAAGAGACTATAAACTGCAGATGACAGGTGAAGAAGGTTGTAGAAATATATATTTTTCAAAAACTGAAAAACGTCTAACTTTGCCAAGTGCCTTGCGGCTGCTCTAAAATAGCGTGTCCATTCCCAGAAGCAGTTTACCATGATAAACCTATATTGAAAATTAAAATAATGTTTTAGATTATCCTTTGTCACAGCTTGTCTCATCTACAGAATTCCCCTGTACCCAATATTCAAGTTAAGACTGAGTCTTAGAAACTTCACCCATCTAAGCCCCAAAACTCCAACTGATTTCAAGGAATGGACACTGGAATCAGTAGTATTTAGGGTAGCTTGGTACCATACAGAGTTTTCCTGTACCTCACACAATTGTAGTTAGCTGATGTGTTAAGTGAAAACAACCTCTCCTAAATCATTCCATCAAGTTTCATGAAGAGCTTTCATGCTCCTTCATAGATTGCTTCAGAATCAGTGATCATGCTCAGAGGTGTAATAAATGTCTTTCTACTGTAACCAGCTGACTCCATTCGGGCCCATCATTTCACAGGGGCAAGATGAATTTGATTGGTGTCTAATGCCAATTATATTAAACAATTAAAACATGCAGATTAAAACTGGAACACAATGGACCGAATACAAGGACTCCCATTTGATTTTAGTGCAGTTGTGTATAGGTAACTGATATAGTGGTATATTTATATATTAAAACTTTTTAGCCCAATTATTATTTTTGAAGGAAGAGTTTGCCTTGTTCTTGACGCAAGTGTGAATTTTGGCACCTTGTTCCCACACATCCACCATGCTGTTGCAAGTACTTTGTTCATGAGGTGTTCGCTGCTAGAGCCACTTTTAATTTTTTGTCTGTACTCATCACGCTGAGGACTTTTACTAAGTGGAAGTAGTCATTTTGGACTGTCCAAAATTTAAAGAAGAATAAATCCCAAATCAGAGTTGGACCACAACTGTTCTGGACTGCTTATAAATGGTGCAGAAAGCAGAAGATGAGTCTCAGATATGCTGAGGAGGTTCCTTGTGCCTTTTCCCTTCCTCCTCATATTATCAGTGTCTCAGTAATATGTGAACTAATGATTGCAGCACCTTGGGATGCCTTGAAATCCTTCCAAGGGTAGTTTGGGGTACCAGGCAATGTTATCATTGATAAGTGTACAAACATGATTCACAAGGTAAACCCAAATATTTCAATACGAATTCATGGTATTAAAAACATTCTGACCAGTTGTGGTTTTTCTGAGTTGTCTGCAATAGAAGAATTGCTTTATTATTTTTCTGTAGTCAAAAAAATCAATGAAAACTAAGAGCTGGTGTTTTCCAAAAGGTGTCTCAAGTTTAATGAGAGGTGCCTCGAGTCTAAGAAGATTGAGAACCACTGGTTAAGGCTCTATATGGTCAACATCTTCTGGCCTCTGCAGGGACCCCCAAATATTGTTTTTATGTATATTTTACTGATTATTATAAGGAACAAAAATTACCAAGGAAAGAAAGATAGGAGAACACAAAGAAACAGTTAAACTACTGAATGGAGGAAGGGGATTTGAATGAGGTATTCAAAGTAAGAAGATAACTTTAAAATAGTGAACAAAAGTTACCAGGTTAATGCCAGTACATTTCAAACCAATTAAAGGAAGTACTTCTGCACACGAGGATTACTTAACCTAGTGGAGTTCACTACCATATAAGGTTTTTCATTATATGAGATGGCAATATAGTGGGGTCAGGAAATAATTCATTTATGCTTTGTTGCGCATTTGGCTATGTACAAAATGATAGATTCGTATCTTCCACTGAAGCATTAAGCTATAAATGGGACATAAGACTTAACAGACCAGTAGTTACCTACTATGGATAATCTTGTGTTTCTAAATGAATTAATAAGCAATAATAACAAATACAAGATTATAAAAGAATATATCATACAAATAAAAAATAAAGTTATCTGGGTATAGCAGTATATAAGCATGCTGAAAAGCTTATCCACTACTTCAGGGGTGTCAGATTTATGCTTTGCCTTCAGCTGGATCCGGACTGCAATGTTCCTTGTGAGCCAGATCCAGCCCTCAGCATGGCTCCCACAGCAGCAACAGCTCCATCTCCTGCCACATGCCACAACCCCAATGCAGAAGCTGGAGTTGCCGCCACTGCTGTATTTCATGCCAGGGCAGAAGCTCTGCCTCAGACACGAAGTACATGGCAATGACGGCTCTGGGTCTGGATTCAGGTCCAGGCCTGAAGTACATGGCATGAAATGGCAACAGTGATGGCAGCAGTGGGGCCAGCTGCCAAGGAGCTGAGGCTGGGGCTGCTGCAGTGATGATGGGCCAAGTGGCCAGAGGCTGACTGGATCTAGGTCAGCCCTCATTTGCCCTCCTGCCACCAATCACCATGCCCACCAGTGCCCAAGAGCCCCAGATTCTTCAGCAAGCCACTTCCCGGACTGTACCTCTCCCCCCTGCAATTTATAGTGGCCTGTCAGCACACTGGTGGGCCAGATACAGTGGTTCTGCAGACTGAACCCGACCTGAAGACCATATGCTTGACACCCCTATATTATTTGAATTGAGGTGATCTATGGTTTGGCCATTTGGGAATCTCTCTCAAGTTGCCAGCCTATGCTATGAAATACATGGTTTCATTTTATTTAAAAAAAATAAGCCTCTAGCTTTGATGCTTGTAATGAAACTCTTGAAACAAGAGTTGAATGTCTATGACCGAGCAGTCTGCTTGAGTTTGCAGACACCCTGAAAGAACTGCTCTAATAAGTGTTGACAATCCCATACACCTTAACTGGAAGTCAGCTCTTTTACCCAGTAAAGATACTTCATGTTTTAAATTGTTAAAACTATTTTATTGCTGATCAAAGTATGTAAAGGCATAGGCATGAGACCACATTACCATGAGGCAAAGGAAGAGGGGGCTTTGGGGTGCATTTTCTATTCATCAGTTACGGCCCATATACACACTATTGCTCTGTGGTAACTGGAAGTTAACCTGAAGTAGCTCAGTCTTCAAAGATGGATAAAGCTGTCCTGAGTTAGCTTTCCTTTATGACACAGTAAAAGAATGAACGTGGAAAGTTATTATGGAGCAGATGATTAACCTTTCCTATATGACCAGGCCATGAGAAAAGAAGGGAAGGCTCATATTACGAGATTTGCAGCATCTACTGTGATTTTTCATTTAGATGGTGTACATGGGAGGCATTGTCAGATACCACCACCTAAAATTTTCTCCCACTCAATAAGATAAGCCCAAGAAGCCTAAGAGAGCTCATTATGACATATAAGCTTTGCTGAGAGGATCTAAGCCTGAGGTGCTCAGTGGGGTGCCCACACCCCATCGTGAGAGAGATTATCCCGACGTGTCCAGCAGAACCACAGGGTCACATTCTGAATATCTGTTCAATTTTTTACGTGAACTGTCCTTTTCGGCTTCTCAAATAGGTGAAGACTCTTTTGTGGAAAAAGAATACCACCACCCATTGATATTTCCATTTCGAACCCTAAGGTGACACTAAACATATGTAGAGTGATTCCCTTTTATCACTAAACTCTTAAAGCACAACTTTAAGCCCTGAACACACTTGTATTATAGTGGCAAGAGATCTCCAGGAGCCTATGCTAGGTTCATGTTATTTTTCCTAATAAAGTTCAAAATATTGGAAAATGTGTCCTTTTGATCCTCCTGTTAAAGCAAATTATATTAATTCCAGCAGTGACAGGGATGGATGAAAGGCTGAAAGCACAAGATGAGGTTTAACACCTTAAGTCATGCATGGTTTTTGTTTGTGTGAGGACTGATCCTGCACCTGATTGTAACACAGAAATTAGGGGTGTGCGAACAGTCCCTATTTGATTCAGATTCCGCCCAAATCAGGGACAGTGATTCGATTAATTGATTCGGATCACTGTCCCCAATTCAATTCGGCCGAATCCGAATCTGAAGATTCAATGCCCATTTGGAGAATCAGCAATTCAGACATAGACACAGCTTTTAAGTTTTTTCTACGTACTTTGAGGTAGCAGGCGCAGCTCACGATCACTGTGATGCTGGGGCACGTGGCGCGTCCCACAGGAGTGCAGGGGGGGGCCCTCCATGTGCTTGGCGGTGAACTCGGAAGTGGACTGGAAGTACTTCTGGTCTACTTCCAGGTCTGCTGGGGAGTGCATGGGGGCCCCCCTGCACCCCTCCCCCGCCTTGGCAATCGGTCGCAGGGGGACCCCGGGTGCCCCCCACCAGACCCAGGAGGCACCAGTCACTAAGCCGGGGGGCCAGGGGGGCCCCCTGCATGCTTCCTGGCAGAACTGGAAGTGGATCAGAAGTGCTTCTGGTCCACTTCTGGGTCTTCTGCCGAGCGTACTGGGGAGCCCCCCGCACTCCTGTGGGATACTCCATGAGCCCCCGCATCGCAGCATTCACGAGCCCCTGCTACCTAGAGGTATGTAGAAAAAACATGTAAAGCTGTCTCGATGACTGAATCTCCAAATCAATTTGGAGGGTTCCAATTCGATTCGGAGAGATTAAAGTGTCCTCTGATTCAATTTGGATTTGAATATTCGGCCACCAAATTGAGCTGAATCAAATCAGGGACTGAAGTTTTGCACAGACCTAATAGAAATGAGCGAGACACTAATTTACTGAGACAGGGTCAGTATAAATCAGTAGAAAGTATATTTGAATCTTGTGGCTTTACTGATGTTCCATACATTTTTTCCAGACATTAAAAGCCTAATCATTCAAGCTGCTACACAGCCTCCAATCATAATTAACCAGTCCCTACAGGTCTTGTCTACACTGCACTCAGCAAGGGTAGGGCTGAGCATTCCCTGCCCATACCTTATCCTTCCATACCCACTCCAAGGTCAGCAGTTTTCAAATAGAGCCACTCCAGGCTTCTTCCATTGATAGCTTTCAGGTCTAGTGGAGACCAAAGGCTCAAGACTGAACACAGAGGTACAAGTTTGGAGAGCAGACTCACAAATGTATTTCTGGGTTTTAAGCATGCCTGCGTATGGAGTACATTTGGCCTTATCCTCCCAGAAACCTGCCATTGTTACAGTGGGCACGTCTACATGTGTCCCTACAGCACCATTGTTACTGCGCTGTCTATTAGCATTTTCTTTTGGCACAGTAACAGTCCATACTGCACTGTGTTGGAGGTGCATGGTTACTTTTAGCCCCTCCATCACCATAGCAACACACTATACTGAGGGAGCGCGGTGCCATGGTGACATAGCTTCAGCATCATGTTTGTGCCTGCCACTTTTATGTTGTCATAACGCCTTGCTACGGCGATGTAGAGTCACATGTAGCTGTGCCCAGTGTAGACAAGCATAAAAAAAGTCACCAGTTTACAGGAACAAGCCCTGGAAAAAAAAAAGTATATGTGGAAACTATATGTTCAACTCCTCTTAACTTTTAGCACAATTTGGGTCTCCACTCCCTTTAACTCTTCCAACCTAATAATACTGCACAATAAAGAACTCTTGGCTCTGGTATACATTTTTTATCCCAGATGGAAGTGTGTCTTTATATTCCCCAAAGTAAACTAGAAAATTTGGCTTGTGTCAGGATATTCCCTTGTCAGTATTTTATGACATATTGTACAACATACTGGGCCAAAGACAACTGATTTATCTCAAATCATATCACAAATGAGACTGACCCAATTACTTTAATTAGCTGCAAGGTAAATAAGAATATAACACAATAGCTTTGAAGATACTGAAGACATCACATGTAGGGACTTATTAGAATTAATGACTCTTGGAAATAGCCTCTAGACATTCAGACATAGAAGTACAAGAGAGTACCATTCATAAATAGATGGGCAATCTGATGCATCCATTATTTTCACCTAAAAACATAGCTCCCAGACACTAGAAAAAGGTTTCCTCATCAGTTACAGAGCTAAATTAAGTCAAAAAGAGGTTGGAGGCCAATTAGCTAGGTTAGAAACTTCCTTCCTATCTCAGGCACACACTGCTGTGGATGAGAAGGTGTTGAGAGAACCTATCAGGCAATGTCATATCAGGGAGTGATGAAGGAAGGAAAGGGATAGCTAACGGTCATTCCATGTACAACAATGGGGTTTGGGGACAGTTAATAGTTTTGAACCATTAACATCCTTGTTGAAGAACAAAAGCCACATGAGAATTAACTAATACAGGGGGACCAAATGCTCTGAACATTGCAGAGGGTGTTAATGCTGTGGAGTTTCTCACAGGTTTGAATGGCCTGAAGTTCACTACCAGAATTAAATATACCATGTTTCTTCTGTACATTAGATCAAATAGCTGAACTTATGGCAACTGTGCACGTGACAATAATGTTTCAGATTAACAGTGCTGTCGTGTCATATGTCTGTGAATCACCAAAAAGAGGGATGGTCTTTAGGCGTAGTATTTTTATGGGGGAAAATGAGCAACAGCTAAAGGAAACTACCAAAAATATGCCTGTTAATTGTCAATTTGGGTGTTCTGCCCTCAGAACAATGCTCATGTCTGTTTATGAGTTAGTGGTTCCTTGTCCCTCTACTTCCAGTATCTGGCACAAGTCTCCTGCGCCCTGCTCTGTCCTGCCATGTAGAGCAGGGCAGGGCTCAGGAGACCCTGCGCTTAGCCGGGGGAAGCCCCTGCACCACACCCAGATGTGGGAGCAGGCACCTGGCAGGGGGGAACCCTCTCCCCCCCACCCCCAATCTCACTCCACTCACCCCATATCCAGCCAGATAAGCAAAGCCTTGGCTGGGATGATCTAGTTGGGGCTGGTCCTGTTTTAATCAGGGAGTTGGACTAGATGACCTCCTGAGGGACCTTCCAACCTAAGTTTCTATGATTTTGTGAAAACAAACACTATAATTCAAATGTGTACAATGTTGTTCTGCCAGATATAGAAGCTTGCTCCTTCGTTAAGACACCATAGTGTCAATGTTGTCCTTATGGAACATTAAAACTTCTACCGCACTATGGTTCAGGTAGAAACCTAGTAGATCTTGCCTTATTTAATCTTATTTCCTATATTTGAAGTATTGTAGAAGACAATGGGCCAATTTCAGTGGTGATATAAAGTATGGTTTACATCTTACCTTCAACATTTTTTCTGGTATCAGATTCACCAAAAGTGAAAGGAATTGGACACAGGCCACGTTCTTTGGGTAAATCTGGTAACCTTTATTAGACCAACTCAAAGGAACTGGAGAAATTTGTGGTCTCTCTGAACCCAGTGGAGAAGATCTTTATTTACCTTACCTTATTTACCTTAACTAAAAATCAGATTATGATAATGAAATATGCGATTTAAAAGTATATCAAAATAGTGGTTAGTCTCAGCACTAATATACAACACCAAAACAAATAATCATGAAGTGTCATTCTTCCAAAGAGCCTTTTGTTAGAGGACCTCAGACCATTTTCCTGAAGAGCTTTCATGTGCCATCTTTATGCTGTAATTTGCTTTGGGATCGAGGGATGGGACTGGGAGTATTTATCATTATTTAATGGTTTTCAGATGGAATATGAAGCAGTGGAAACATCTGCATTCTTACCTACTCCAGTGCAAATGGTGTAGGACAAATTCAATCCTGTGGTAAAAAGGTGGAACTCCATGCAGGCCAACAGAGCTGCACCTGCTTACAATGAGACAAAAGTTGGCCTAAAACTCAATATTTAGAAATAAAAATAATAAACTTGGGCACACTCCAGTATTTCATCTGGAATCTCATAAAATCCAGATTAGTTTATCAAAGAGATTTACAACTTCAAAATATTTTGTCCAGTTCCAAACTCTCCCTCCCCTGGCCCCTTCAAATTTCCTCCCACCCCTCATCCAACAGGAATAACTGCCCTGCCTTAGCCCATTTTGATCAGCTGCAGCCAGCAGAGAACAATGCTAACGTTACCACATCCTTTTTCATCTCTGATGTGTTTGTGGTAGGCAAATAAATTGTTCCTGTGGGTGAAGCTGTGCCCTGCCACAGTTCATCTTCCTTCTCATCCTCAGCTTATAAGGAAGTGGATGTACAAGAATAAGAGACACTTCCTGAGCCAACAGAGCTGAGGACTCTTCTGATGATGTGAATGTCTGGAACAGCCTGGGAAGAAGGAAGTCTGATTTCCTCTCCTGGTTACTGAAGAACTGTTGTAGAAGGTTGTGTGGGAAGAGAGTAGTTTATTGAAGTTTTTTTTCACTGTACAAATGCACCTATCACATTTCTTTTTAGTACCTGAACAACTCATGTTTAAGCATGAAAATAAATACTCATGTATAACTGCATGTATTATGTGTGTGTGTGTGTGTGTGTGTGTGTGTGTGTGTGTGTGTGTGTGTGTGTGTGTGTGTGTTAAAAATATGAAAGTAAAAGGGCATTTCTAAGACACTGTAATGAACCCACCCTCTTGGAAAAAGCCTGACAAATAGATAGGCCTTGTGACACCTTGGGAAAGAAAAAACTTGGGCTCCACCGACCAAAGGGTTCCTGAGTCAAGGACCCTGCGCTTAAAATGCCCTGACCACAGCCCTTAGATAAACAAAATGATAGCCTGCTAACTCCAGCTTCTTTGAACTCAATTTCTAAATTAAACCATGAAAAAAAACAGTCTCCAAAAAATCCTAACCAGAATGGGCTACACAAAACAGCTTTGGAAAGGAGTGGTAAGTTAGTTTAGGCCATGCCTACAAGGTTAATTTACAGTGCCCAGCAATGTCACCTTCAAGTATACCATGCCACTCTGCACAGGCTGTCTCCTAAGCCATGTAGCTATGTCTGCACAGCACTTTGGATAGGTTTATTAGCACAGTTGAGTGACAGTTAGCCCCACTGCTCATGCTAATTAGCTCGCATGCAATGCCACTCGGAAAGGGTTAGATTGCTTCTGGTATAGCAGCTAGCCTGCATGAATCTGTGCAGTGTGCTTGAAGGAGCTGTTGCTGGGGGTGGTAAGTATTCTGTGTAGAGGTGGACTTAATCTCTATAGAGTAAAAGTGTGATGTCTGTAGAGCACATATGGAATATTGCCTAACTGATATACACATATTCAACTTTATCAGCTGTTTTCTGAGGGGTTGTTAAAGGTAACACCAAGAAGAATGCATTGTTCCACTCCAACATGGAAATGCCAAGAACTTAGGTAATGGAAATTAAGGTGACAACTTAAAGAAAGCAGTTGCTTAGAAAAAATGAAAAAGGAAGTCTTGGTCACTGCTGCTGCCTAAAGTCTAGGCCAAGACAGATTCCTACACTGCAAACATAATGAACAAAAGAAAAAAGTGCACCTTCAGCCATATAAATATATATGAAATTCACTATTTCCTCTGGTTGTTTCTGACATCTAGATCAAATCACTTCAGTCATATGGAGATCATCTAACCTCCATTCTCAGCCAGACTGGAAAATCTCAATCTCAGTCACCTGAAATGGAGTAACACAGATGTGAAGCCAAGTGTCAGGAGGATGCTGGTGGCACTGAAACCCAAACTATCCCACTAATTCCTTTTACAACCTCCTCCACTGGATGATCACTTATCCAACATTACCTTCCAGAACCTCTCTAAACAAAAGGAAAAATGCCACTCAAGTGAAACTTTATCTATACTTGGTTAACAGATATGTCAACAACTTACAGTCAGCAACATCTCATGGTTGACAGAATTAAGAGTATTGACAGATTTAAGACAATTAGTGTGGATATTTCATCTTTGTTTATCACCAAACAGAAACTAAAAAGCTAGTAATTATCCATGCAAAATTCTATGTTCCGATCTACTCAGAAGGTGAATGAAAAACTAGCTGTGAAAAATTGTATCACCTTTCAAATATTATACCACTATACCCTCCAAATCCCTAAAAGTTATTTTCAGTGTGCTTCCACATGCACTACATGTAAATACCACTTACACTTATCATTATTCGTTAATACCCTGCAGGGCCAAAAAAATGCTCTTATTCTCCAATTACCCTTCTAAATGTTTATACATTTTTTTAAATAAAAGTATGAGCAACTCACTGCAAAGAGGCTCTTTCTTTGTGGGCTAACTACTGTGGTTAACTTACACTTCTACAAGAATAAAAATGTACTCCTAGACAGCTATTACCGAGTAGCGGACATGTAGTTAAACCCTGACCTATTTTACCTCCTGAAAGATTGTTTGTATAGGCATATTCTAAATCTGCAAAAAAGGTGAAAAATTAAGTTTGTTGCTGTGTGCTTTCTGAAGAAAGATTAGTGAGATTCAACAAAGAGTTTTGAAATAATTAATACCATGATGTAACAAATCCTATCCTTGACAAATTAAGAACAGAAAGCTATACCCAGTCACTGAAAAATCTTACCATCTATTTTATTTCATCTTTTTAATCTACCTTGATCTTCCTTCCTTTCATGTGGATAAATGACAAGATGCAACTTTCATGATTTAACTCACTACAATAACATTTTATGATGGGAGGGCTGCATAGTGTGTGCATAAAGTAATTCATGGTCTTCATAAATTTCATTCATTAGTGTGAAGAACAAAGAAAAAAAATCTCCATCTTGTTTTCTGCTGACTTTTCTGAGTCAGATAGCTATCACTTTATCACATAGATTTTGAAGTTAAGCCATTTTTGAAAATTATTCACAAATATATTGAGCAGAACCTCAAAGTCTCTCTTGACATTGGAGGGGTGGGGTTTAAATTGTTTTTTCTTGATCCTCAGGATCAAGGAATCAGTGAGATACATTTGTTAACATGTAATATTGTACATTTCTGTGCATTTTTTAAACAAAAAAACCCAAACAATTCAGTAACAGCTCTAGCCAAGGCAGAGTCACTTGTGCTCAAGTGGGGTTATTTTGCCCAATTTTTACTTGTGCAGCACCTGTAACTGTTTTTCTTACTTCCTTTCTTCTATCCTACAACCCCCCCCCGCCCATAGTTTATAAACCGTGTTGCAATGTGATACAAAGTTCTTTGAATGGAAAATAACTTTACAACATCTCCTCTGTCTTGAAGCTATAATAAATATAAGAACAATATGTGATTATGTGTAATGTTTCTATATACATATTTTAGATTAGTTTGTGAAGAGAAATACATATAAAATTGAGTGACAGATGATGTGGCAGCAATGAAGCAAATAGAGTGGAGTTACCATACATATTAAAGGGGAAAAGATAGCTTAATAATAATCAGATAAAAGTTAAGAATAGTGCTAGTATTATTAGCCTCTCCCATTTCTCACTGGCCAAAATGCTGGCATAGATCCTGTGCAGCAGAACAAAAACACAATAAAGTATTTAGAGTTGTAAATAACTCATCCTTATAAAAAGAATGTCT
This sequence comes from Alligator sinensis, assembly GCF_000455745.1. NCBI lineage: Eukaryota > Metazoa > Chordata > Crocodylia > Alligatoridae > Alligator > Alligator sinensis. The sequence continues at coordinate 341,397 of NW_005842645.1, read as the reverse complement.
TTAATTGTAGACTGTGGGTCTTTCTTACAATTTTGTTCCATCTTGGGCAAAGTCCAGTTTTATTAGACCAATCTTGTGCAGCAAACACACCTTTGCTCTGCTGCTTTGCTGCAGCATTTATGATTCGTTTGCATTTGGGGGCAAGGGGAAAGGTAACAACTGTTGTTCTAGTCTGTAGATTATACTACTGGAAAGATAACCTTGAAGTCATGTTAATAAAATAATGCCACAAATTATTCCTGGAAGAGCTGCTAAACTGAAAAGCCAGCATAAGGTCTTAATGGAAGAAAGGAGTGTGCTCTCCTCAGTGCCTGGACATGGCCCCTGTGCCTTGAGAGTCATACTAAATAGGAGGGCTGCAAACAGCGGATGTTGTAAGAGTTAAAGAAATAAAGTGGACAATACAATTTCCTACCACATTCACAAATGAAGGCTGATCCTAGAGAAAGGTGAAAATAAAAACCCACAGCAATGGACAGATTTTCCCCTCCGCAGACAATTTGGCTCCCTTGTTATTTCCTTTGACTTATCTGTTGGTGTGGTAGTTTAGGCCATCCCACTTTCCTCCACCACCATCACAGCCTTAAGTAAACACTTCAGACATTCAAAATATACTTACTTTGACCTTCAGGATTCTCTTAGAAATGGCTGTGAACGTGCAGTGTTCCCCTCGAGAGGAGGGTTAGGCCAATGATCACTTCTACAGCAGATCCTTGCAAATAAATGCCTAC
>NW_005842645.1:336174-340635 GCF_000455745.1 Alligator sinensis | reverse complement strand
CAGGAATGGACTTTAGCTTGTGAAGTCGCAGGTCAAGATGGACTGCCACAGGCATAGGACATGAAAGGATTCTGCATCCTCATTTTTGTCATTACAGCATCTTCGCTCACCGGTTACCTTAGGCCGGGCCATCCCTTCTTGTTCTGTTAACTTCACTGGAATTACTTCCACGAACAAAGGAGACTTCATATGAATACAGTATTGCAGGATTAGCCAAGAGACCAGAAAATTAGAAAACTAGAAGTTTCTGCTTTGTTCCAGGTTACAATCAGCAAAGCATAAAGACTTGAGGAAAAATATGATGTTTTCAGACTCTGGCCAATTTTGCTTGAATGTCACAAAAATGTAATGATACAGACCATCAAATAAAAATGTATAAAAGACGCCATATTACTTGAAGATACTGAAAGGCAATGGATTCCAACATGATCACTCAGTTATTCCTGTGGCAATTTTGTAAGGCACCCAGTTTACAAGGCATTAGGCTTATACCAGTTACTGATGGAAAAGATCAACTAGATCACTGAATCTCTCTCTCCCCAGAGGCAGAGTATAATCACTATCTTCTTCAAATAAAAAGGGGTTAAACCTGAACCTTTTACTCCATATTTGCATTACACATTCAATTTCCAACAGTAAATCCTTCAAGGTCAGCCTTGTTACTTAACAACACCTATTTATTGAGATTTGAAGTAGCCAAAGGTCAAGGGAAGCAGATCTCATCAGCAAGTAAATTAAGTGTGCCAGACAGTATGATCCCACAACATGATTTCTATGAGTGAAATCCAAATATGTAGCATTAGAGGAGACGGGGCTAACCATGGTGATGGTTCAAAACTCCAAGAATGTGCAGGCAATATGCTCTTCACAAGTAACAAAGTCATTGTCCTGTCAAATGTCAAATCTGGATATGTAAAAGCCCTGAAATTTCTGGGGAACCAAGACCTCCAATTCCTTTAATCTGGTCCCCATCATTTAAATTCAAAATATAATTTATATATATTTCTTCTTCTTAAATTATCATGTGGACCAGTGGTCAACAATGTTTTCTGATGATGGGCCAGAATAACCCAGCTTGGGTCTGAGGAGGAACAGGTGTTAACAAAGGACTGCCACCACTATGGGCTTCAGCCATGGCATGAAATCCACTAGTGCCAAATATCACCAAAGTTTCCTGCTGCTGGAATACAGCCAAAAGTCCCTGACTCCTTATGCTGAATTGAGTGGCTCTGCAAGCCAGATCCAGCCCACAGGCTTTAGGGTTAGGGACAGACATTACACATAAATCGGTTTAAGTGTTCAGAAACTTGTTTAAATCTATAACAGAACAGATCTTCATTGCACATAAACCAGTTTGAAAATGGCTGAAAGTGGTTTGAAATAAACCTGGTTAAATGTCATATCAGACTTAACTGATTTGGGTTAAACAGGTTTATGCACTGTCTGTCCCAGACCTCTGGCTGGTTTAAGTTAAACCAGACTCCCCCTGACACCCTGGTATGCTCTCTGGCCTGGGTAGAGCTCTATGCTCTACAGCAGAGCTGGCCCCAACCCTTCTGCTCCCTGGCTGGAGCTCGGCAGAGACTGCAAGCATCTGTCTGGCTTTCCCTCTGCTCCCCCTTTCCCTCCCTGTCCCCTCTGCCTTACACAGACACCTCTCAGCATTACCTAGCAGAGCACATGCTGGCTACAGTCTGTGCTGTAGCAGATGGTGCAAAGGAAGAATCAACAGGTAGCTAGTAATGTCCCTCTGTTGTTTTCTTAATGGGGTGATAAATACTGAGTTAGGGGTGAAAAACACTGTGTTATCAATTCCCTGCTGTGCTAGTCAGAAGCAGGGGGGAATCTCTCCATAATTGGAGTGTTCTGCAAGAGCCTGGCCACTCCTCCCCTCAGCTCAGCATTGTGGAAGGGAATAGAGGACTGCTCTAGCACAGCCCTCCCCCAGCTTCTAGCCTGAGCCACTGCAGGCATCTGCCTACATTTCTGGATGTCTGTCTGGTTACAAACTGATTCAGCCTAGCCAGGTTAGACTAACCTGCAAAGATTGAATCAATTCAGGCTCAGGCTTTTTGAATGTCTGTCCCTAGCCTAGGCTACCCCTAGTGCAAACATCAATTGCCTTGAAAGGGCATGGAGCATAATTTATAGATAAATGTCTTCAGCTGATATCAATTTGTCAATTTAACCTAATGGAGTGCCTGGTCCCAAATCAGCAAGTGTCAGGGTCTTCAAGGAATGAGTAAGGATCTCCCATTTTGCTCTATGATTATCACTGTGACCACTTTGACAGGAGACAGCTGCAGAAACAGCATTGGGAAAGGCCACCTTGATCACTTGTATGCGTACACAGCACATGGCTGCACCAGGAGTCATATAGATATGTTCACTCAGTGCTGGACCCAAGTTAATTAGTTCCATTTCTCAGCAATTTAGACATACCCCAAGACTAATGCCCTATAGTCCTATGACACAGCTCACAAGAGGGATCAAATTCAGGGCTATATATCACAGTCAGTACATGGTACACATACTGGGCAAAGACTGGGCTTATAAGTCACCTGCGTACCCACGCAACCTAGCCTCCACCCTGCTCCTCTCTTTCTCCCTTTCTTTTTTCTCCCTCCCTTTTTCTTTCCTGCTTCCTTTCTCTCTTCCCCACCCGCCACTGGATGCAGTCATCTTCACTTGTGAAGGACGAACAACACATGGTACATGCCGTGCAGAAGCAAACCCCCTCACTGAAGACATTTAGCCCTGGGTCTTAGCTAAAAAGGCCAATGTGAAACTATTCAATTCTGATTTAAAAGCAGCTTTTGAAACCTGTGCGCATTTTCTCATGTGAACATCTGGTTTGTTTATTTTACTGAAATACGCATCTTGGAGGCCATAAAACACATAGGCTTAACAGAGATGTAGGTAGGCATCTCAAGAGCAGAGGATACAAGTGGGAGGCAAGGAATTCAGACTCCTGCCTTGCCACTGAATCAATCTGGCCCCAGTAAGTCAGTTCTGAATAATGGTTTTCATTTAATGCTTTCTTTAAACAAGATGTAGATCCCTCCCACTGTCAGAGCACGCATATTAGCATGTTTTCAGGTATGTGACACATTCATAGTTCAGGATACTTTTCCTCAGTCTGTTGTAACTTGATGTGGGCCTGGGCCTTGAAGCTTAGATCCAATTTAAAACCAGACCTGCACTTGAACATCTGAGGATGTACAGATCTAGAAGAGTGCTGATCAGGCTTTCTGAAGGTCAGGTGTGAACTGTAGATTGGCATCTGAGATTCACCAGCTTTTGGCTGGTCAGATCCTGTGGTTTGGTACTATGTATGTATTACTGGTTGCATGGATCATCTGTATTTGATTTTATCATATATTTTTTACATCAATGGCTTAAAACTCCACTGCCAGAAACAGCACTGAGATGATGCTACTTTAGTACAGGGCAACCCTGTAAGAAGCAGTAACTGGACGCATCTACACAAGATGCTACATCACTGTAGTGATGACCTACAACAATGTAGCATCAGCAGACATGAGCCGTGACACCAACACTACTGCACAGTAGCATTGGAAATGATCCATGAGGTGCCAGGACTGTTTGGCTGTTTTGACACGTTTCGAAGTTTCGCTCCTAGGCTATAATGGGGAATCATGGAAATGCCTATAACTTTGTCCTTTCTTGCCCAATTTGGGTGAAAATTGCAGGGATGGTAGCCCCTTCAGGGGGCATGAAGCCTGCTAAGTTTCAAGGAGATAGGTTAAGGGGTTTCTGGGAAACTGCACCTTAAGTTGCTGACAAGCAAAACTCATGTCATTTGCTGGCAGCGGCTGCCTCCTGTCATCCCATGCACAGATCTAGGGGCCCGCACCCCCAGGAGGGCTGTGGGATTGTGCCAGATTCCTCCTGCGGGTGCAGACCCCCAGATCTGTGCTCAGGATGACAGGAGGCTGCCGCTGTCACCTAGGACCGGTGATGGATGCAGTCTTCCTGGTGCTCGGCGCGGGCTGAGGCAGCAGCAGCAGCCGCCTTCTGTCATCCAGTGTGCAGATCTGGGGGCCTGCACCCCCAGGAGGAGTCCAGCAGTGCTGGGAGAGCAGGCTGAGCTCTGTAGGGCTGGCGGAGCTGGTCATTGCACAGCCCTGTCTCACCCTGCAGTCCAAGCGGCTCCACCAGCCCCACGGAGCTCAGCCCAGGGGTGAGAGGGGGCAGAGCCACTTGGAGCGCAGCCCTGGCCAGTGGCTCTCCCCTGCCTCCTGCCACCAGACTCAGCTCCGTGGGGCTGGCAGAGCCGCTTGAAATGCAGTGTGGTGGCGGGAGGCAGGGGAGAGCCAGGGCTGCTCTCCTCTCCAACTGGCTCCACCAGCCCCATGGAGCTCAGCTGAGCAGCAGAAGGCAGAGTACACCCCTGGCTTCCCCCACTTCCCGTCACCGGGCTGCACTCTGAGTGGCTCC
>NW_005842645.1:321020-336159 GCF_000455745.1 Alligator sinensis | reverse complement strand
TCCATGGGGCTGCGGAGCCTCCAGCCATTGGGCCATGCTTGCCAGGGCCACTCTCGGAGCCAGGGCTGCATTCCAAGCAGCTCTGCCAGCCCCATGGAGCTCAGCCCAGTGGCGGGAGGCAGCAGGAGAGCCAGAGGCGGAGCCGTTCGGACCGCAGCCCTGGCTCTTTCCTGCCTCCCGCCACTGGGCTGCTTCAAAACTCCATGGGGCTGCGGAGCCTCCAGCCATTGGGCCATGCTTGCCAGGGCCACTCTCGGAGCCAGGGCTGCATTCCAAGCAGCTCTGCCAGCCCCATGGAGCTCAGCCCAGTGGCGGGAGGCAGCAGGAGAGCCAGAGGCGGAGCCGTTCGGACCGCAGCCCTGGCTCTTTCCTGCCTCCCGCCACTGGGCTGCTTCAAAACTCTAAACATTTCAAAATGTTTCGAGTGCCCTCATTTCATTTTGAAGCTGTTTCAAAACCTGTTGTTTCATTTCAATTTCGCTGTTTCAAGCTCAAAATAGCTTTGAAACGAAACACTCATCAAAATTTCGCTCAGCCCTACAGCGCAGTAACAACTGTGCAGTCTGGTGTACTTGTAGATGTGCCCACTGTCAGCAGAATTAGTACAAGGTCATTCTGCCTGGTTGATCCTTTCAGGAAGTGACTCCACCTACAAATACACATAGGCAAAACAAACTTTCTTAAGCACATACTCTGCAGTATGCATCCAGTTGCTGGCATCATGAAGAGTGGCAAAAACTGCTATGGCAGCAAATGTTAGTGTAAGCTGTGAGACCAAATCGAACTCCATATTTTTCCAATCTCAATGACAACTCCCAGAGTAATTCTCAGCTTACTCAGTCCTCCTCCCCATGCAGCTATCAGCTAAGAAGCACATTTAGAGAAACTTCTGACTTGGAAAAAAAGGCAAAAGAACTAAATGCATTAATCATCATGACCAAAGAATTATTTTTAATAGCTCAACTCATGTATTTTAACTAGATCACATATTTGTATTTTTCTGAAAATTAGGCATCTTTGTTAAATGAGATGTGGTCCACATATTGTAACTGTATCATTGGAATGTTTTGTTTTTTTTTAAATGCACATTTGATTTTGAGCTATAGAAATGCAAAAAAATGGCATATTTAATTAACTTTCCTTTTTACATTTTTGGTGTCAAATAACGGCTGTGTAACATCTGATTTGGGCCAGTGCATATTTTCTCCTAAGATGAGACTACTGTGTGCCTTTTAAACTCCTCAAACCTAGACTTATGACCTCATGAAAACCGGCAGCTACAATTAAAATGTTGAGAAGCCAGCCCCACTGAGTAGTTCTGGGAGAAAAAAAAATAATCTGCTTGCTTATTGCATTTCTAGAAACAATATACCTGAAACCAGAACCCAATTGCTAAAAAGATTTCATAATATCCTCATAATAAAACTGCAACATTCATTACATTTTAAAAATTAACATCGTTAAAATACAAGCCCGGCTGTTTCCAGTAATAATCCTTAAGTAAAGGTATGAAGCCAAATCCTGGTTCCTATCTTCCATAAGCCTGCAACACAGTGTAACAGAAACCTCTGCTGCTTTCTGAGCAGAGTGAAGGATGAAAGGAGACTGAGAATAGTCTCTGCAGGAGGGTCAGACGAGTACGTTGTGAGGAGCACTGCTAGGACCATTGTGAGTGACTTTTTTTTTTTTTTTTTTACAGAGATAGTAGCTACTGTGGCTTTGGGCCTTAAACAGTTTGAAAGGGAGATCTGTCATTCCAGTCTCTATTTAGTTCAGTCTTGGAAAATCAGGCCATGCATGAGGGCCTAGGAATAGTGAAACTAAAATAAGTATTCAGCAGAACTGACCTAATTTTTCTAACTTCACCGTACTATGAAAGCAACACAAGCCTATCTTTATTCCCAAAGCTTCACATTCAGAACTAACTTGCAGGTGTAATCTTTAGCAAATACACTTTCGTTTGCACAATAAATGTATTCAGAAATCGCACATTTCCCTTCAAACTATGCCCTAAAAGTCATGTCAGACATCTCTCTCCTTTATGCTGACACTCACACCAGCTGAGTATCATGTGCCTTTATGCAAAACCCTCTCAAATCTTGATAGAACATAGGACTTGTACCCATTTTATATACTTTTTCCTTTTGTTTCTTCATTGACCCAACTTGAAATAAGCCAAGTACACACACAGACACATGTTCAGCAGTCAGACACAAGCCTAGGACTTAAGACATCAGAAGTAAATTCCCTACTCTGCCACAGACTCCCAGGGTGATGTTTGGCAAATTACCTCACCTCAGTTTCTCTTTGAACCTCAGTTCCCATCTGTAAAATGGGTATAATAATATTTCCTTATCTCATGTGGGGAATTCCAAGAATAAATACATGAAAGATGGTAGACACTCAGCTACTGTGGTGGTGGTAGGCTTTCAGAGTGCCATAGATAAATGCACGTACTCTTTTTAATTAATTTAATTTTATCATTTTGATCAGAAACTGGAAAAAATAGTTCCGTTATATCTTCCTGCATAAACAGAGCCATTAAAGTATCTCACTGTAACTCCACAGATATGAATTTGAGCCTTGCCCTCAACTCATGCCAACAGCTGTACCTAGCTGCAAGTAGGTACCTTGATTGCAGGCTAAGGAGTCAAGTGTGGCCAGCTATGATGCTCTTCTACAATCACTCCCCTGTGTACCGTTGGCTACAGAAACTAGCATTCCTTAACCATATTAGCCCAATAAGTTGGTAGGCTTGGGCAATCCGGTAGACTATTTTTTAACATGCCTAAATAAGGTAAACAGAATACAGATTCAAAATAGAACAATATGTAGTATATATTACTTGAATTTATGAGAAAAGCAAGTAACTTGTATTAAAAATACAGGAGAATTCTTCAGATAAAATGCTGTCTTCTGTACTAAGGTTCTTTGCAGGCTCAGAGTCTTTATTTCTATTTATCCTAACTTTCCCACCTCCTGTTTAGTTTTTATTAATGAAGTGATGACCAGACTCTATGTTTATGTTCTATTTACTATTCTTATCTTAAATGATACCACTACCTGAACTCCAATAAAGAGAGACTGCCATTTCCTAGTATTGAGGAACCTGACAGATGGAAGGGCATAATGTCAGGAAATGGTTTTCCTCAGTACAGTGGATTACAGATTTGCATGACCTCTTAACCTTCAAGAAATTCATGAAAGAAACTATCCCACACTTGAGACAAAAACAAACCAAAACACTTCATGGTCCAAAAGCAAGCATCCCAAAGCAAAGACAGACAGAAAGGCCATTCCACAATACACCTCTACGTGCCTCTGTGTCCACACAGCACTTAGCAAGATCAGTCTTGTAGGATGTTATGCCTCCTTGTTTCCCACTGACTTCACTGGTGACAGTCCTTAATACTTTGCAGCATTAATGTGGCTGCCTCAGTAGCTAGCTAAGTAGTTATGCCCTCAGTCCATTATATTTTAACAAGTGTAACTGCCCTTCATTCACGATACCTACCATCTCTACATACACATTCTGGGATTCCCTGAATATATCTTTTAATACAAAACAAATAATTACTTTCTACATACACCACAAGGCCAGGGATTATAGGGACCAATGACAAATGTATTTGGAACAAAGACGAGGGCAAGGTGGTGGCCTGGTATTTTCTAAAATGCCCAGAGCTTACACTAGGGATAGGTTTTTCAGTTAAATTGTTTTCTATTCCGGGTTTTCACAGAACTCATGGTAAGAAAGATTCTGATGAAAGGACTCAGTTTTGCGTTTGGTAAATGTAGCGGGTGATCCACTTCACATATAACCATATGAATGACATTGAAATATATAGTTTCCCATATTCATGGATCATATGCATGTTACAGACCACCAGCTGGTATAGGTCAGCAGAGAGATGCTGAAATAAATGTTTCTGCACTGATTTGCATCAGCTGAGGATCAGATGCAAAATAATTAGTTTTCCACATGGAAGAGTTAACAGGAAAGACAGTTAAAAAATAATATTCCATGACGCCAGTTGTGTTTATGACATGCCCTTTAGTTACCCCTACCAGTAAATCTGAGTGTGCACTTTAGTAGAGCAAAATAATGCATACATCAAAGAAAATAATGACTTAATTGATTAGGCAATAAATACGCCATCAGAGATCTCAGGCAGCTTTTTCTCTCAAAGTTCACTTTCAATAAAAAAAGCACTGCTTATTCAAAATAACTCAGTTCCTCATATAACAATTTGGAATGATACAGTGTACTTCCATGTATATTTTAACAATTTCTGAAGTAACTAATAGGCATGTTGTCCTTTCTTCCATCAGTCATATTACAAGAAACAGAATGATATACATGTCTGTAAATATAAATCCAAACAAATTGCACCCCAGCAAATGAATGCCTCTGGCTCCCCTGCAACTCCTTTTACATGTCTTACCTGGGAATGAAGAGTATTTGTACCTTTTTCTTGAGAAGTTGTGACCATCTGGAAGCAAAGCTGATGATCACATGGTGGTTGCTATTCAGGAGATGGGCCTGCCAATCTTTCTTGGGCAACAAGCACCTCCAGGGATAGAGCAGGATGAAGAAAGGATAAACATTATATTATATAATATATATCAGGCCTGTGTGAAGCGGCTAGTATTTGCTTTGGATTCGGCCAATTTGGGGAACAGTGATTCAAATCACTGTCCCGAATTGATTCAGTCTAATCTGATTTGGAGATTTGGCTGCTGCCAAATCTCCACATCAAACAGGCCCCATCCCCTACCTGCTCTCCCAGCCCCATCAATGGCTACCCCGCCTCTGCCCCCCCCCCCCGCACTTTAAAAAAAAAAAAAAAAAAAAGCCTGGCACTCTCCGGCTGCTGCCAGGTACATGTGGGGGGTGATCCCCGCTGCCCCCCACTGCCCCATACTGTATGGGGGGCTCTGCCACAAGCTCCCAGAAACCCCAGAGGCTGCTCTGCTGCACCAGCCAGTGAGTGGGGGCTTTTTATTTATTTATTTTAAGAGCCAGGAGCTTGGGCTGGGCTGGGCAGCCATTGACAGGTCTGGGAGAGCGAGTAGGGGTTGGGGGACGCTCACAGGGCGTGGGGATCCCCCTATGGTCCCCTTCCCTGCCTCCTACTTACCGGCACAGAGTCCAGGTCCAGCTCCCAGTGGCAGTCAGTGGGGCCTGCCTGAATCTCCAAAGCTCTCCGAATCAATTCAGACCATTTTATTGGTCTCCTGATTTGATTCAGATTCAGCAGCCAAATCGAATCAGCACCCAAAGCTTTGCGCAGCCCTAATATGTATGTGTGTATATATGTGTGTATTATTATATACCCATACAATAAAGTATAGTATTATGTATGTATATATTTATTTATATACAACATATACATACATATGACAATGTTTATCCTTTTTTCCTTCATCCTGCTGTATCCCTGGAGATACTTGTTGCCCAGGACATGGGCCTGCCAGTCTGTCCTGAATAGCAACCACCATATGATCATCCTGAATAAACAGACCCTGAGAACACACACACACATTTTAAACCCTATTAAACTAACCAGACAATGCTACAGGGAAACAAGATAAAAGCAATCTTATTTGCAGCTGCTTCCAGAAGGAATGGAGGGAACAAGAATGCAAGGCTCAAAGGGGCTCTAAAGTCAAGTTAACTGGTTAACCCAAGGTCCCTCAGCACCATGGACTCCCAAAGCAATGCAGAACTGGTGAAGCCTGACCTATCTTTACCCCACTCATAACCCACATCCACTAGAAAGGGCAAGAAGCCAGAATGCCTCTGTGCTCCAAGGGTCCATGCCAGCTAGAAACGTTCTTCAGATTTATGAGCAACTGTGCACAACCAGGGACAGGGAAGCAGGGATAGGAAATGAGGCATAGAGGCGGATTGATATGTACCAGTCAGACTCTAATCTATCCTCCAAACACCTTTTTATGTTTTCAAATGAATAAAATACAACTAGAAAATAGCAATGAGCTATACCTATACATGTGCTTGAAGTTAGGCACTTAAGTACACTGCAGAAGTAAACAAGGCCCATGGTTCATCTCTATGCCAGGAGGCAGCACCTCCACCAATACTTTAACGAGTGTCGACTCAGATAAGAGTAACAGCTGCTAATCACAGCCACTGTTTCCTAAAGTACCTGAGGTTTCCATTTTTCCTCTCCAGTTATGGCTGACAAAGCTGCAGTCCATTTTAGCTCGTGACAGCTAATAGTCCAAAGTTATATGACTGCATTCCACATATTCTTTACCTTCTTCACACAGAAAGAAAATCCCTCATCTGTTTAAAGCTAATTTGCCTGAGAGCTCCATTTAAGTAAAGAATAATATGAATTCTTTGTACTTTCATCTGGGGATCTTAAAACCCAGGTGTAGTCTGTCTTAGGGGCAATGTAGAGTCAGTTTGCAGGCTGGAAGGAGGGAGTCAGGTAAAGACAGTGCCTGAAGATACTGCCCATTAGTGCATGGGATCAATGTTAACTGTACTAGAACAGCAGCAAGCAAACTTGAAACTGTCTTTTCCATACTGGGGAAACTACATTTCACTTTAGATCAGAATGTTTCAGTTGAAGAATTTATTTAATGAAAAATGGCCATTTCTTAGAAATGAACATTGCTATGCTGAAAGGTTTGCTTGTTTTTTCACTGAGAAGCCCCAAAACACAAACAGAATCAGAAAATTTCCACGAAAAGTGATCGCTTCCCATGAAGCAACAACACGTTTTCATTTCTTTCAAAATGTTTCACAGACAATACTTACTGCCCTGATCACACCACTGTTTCCGACCCGCTTTCCTTTTCTTCTGTACTGCTTCACTGAGTCTCCACAAACACATATGTTACCAGCTTTTTCTGCTCTGTCAGTCCAATTATGCATTCTACTGTTTGAGCTCCATCCAATGTAGTTCTTCCTTCCGATTGGGAAGCGGTAGGATTAATTCCATTTGGGCTATGCTGAAAAGATAGGGTGCACAGGGAGACAGGGGTTTTCAGGGGAATCTGTATTGGTTCTCCTTGCTGAACACTGACCAAACTTCCTCTGTACATTTGTGAGCCTCATCTCTAGGGTTTTCGGTTAGCCTAGGAGGCATCTTGAAGTTGTTGCATTACTTATAAAAGTGTCAAATGCATATTTCTTGCCTTTGCAGCTAATACAGTCTTTAAATTGAACCAAATAATTTCTTATTTCCTGAGAGCTACTATACACTGCCTTGACTGCTCTAATTTAGGATTAGCCATCTCCTTTAGGGTTATTTAGGGTTACCTCCTTAGAAGTCTCTTTGTAAATCAGAGTTTGATTCTACTACTGAACCTATACGAGTTTGCTCTTGTTTACTATCTGTGTTATGAAAGATCTTACTGTAAATTTTCATATATGGAAAAGGCAAATTAACAACCCTTGTAACAGCATTGACCACCATTATTTCCCTGCTTCACTTTATTAGGGTGTTATGTCGTGTGCTTGGGTCAGGGTTGGCTCTGTAGTTTTGATAATAGGTTACACAACAGATTTGTATAGGATGGTTGGGATAGAGATGATCCTGCCTCAGGCAGGGGGTTGGACTATATGACCTCTAGCCATACGTTTCTATGATTATATGAAAGTTAAAGTTTATCTTAATTTCCTGATCTGTGATCAAAACCTCAATCTTAACTTTGCACTAATATAGCTTTTTCCGCCAATAACATTGTGACAGGGAGCCACCTCAAGGCCCAGGTCTCATCGTCAGCCCACCCACCTGTCTAGTGTAGTCTGCCCTGCCTTTCCTGCCATGCCTTGATGAATCAAAGTAGATGGAAAATCGCGAGAGGCTGCCCATTTAATGCCCTGATGCCAAGGGCGTAATACATGGCTCCGACCTACTCATTACCATGTCCCATGCCTCGCAGATGCCATCCAAATCACTATCCACTATTACTCCCCCAGCCCCTTAACTGGGCCGCACTTGGCCTCTGGCCCAGCTTGGGCTCAGGCATCCTTAAACATGCCTGGGCTACATGACCCCTCAGGTCATGCCCCAGGACCAGGAACCTCCTCTGCCCCCATCATTCCTAATATTGAACTCCAGATATTCTGGGAGCAGCGGTGCTCCAGCCAGGAGATATTCACTCTTCAGCTCCCTAGTTGCAACTGCCAGCCCTGCTCTCTGGGCCTGATCTTATACCCCAGCAGCCAGGCCGTCCTCCAATCAGGTGGCCTTGTGCGTGCCATGTGACTCTCCTGATTGGGTCTGCTCTCACCTGCAGGCTGATCTGCAGCCTGCTTAAGCACCAAAGGTACCCTGCCACAACTATGCAATAAATAATCAGTATATTAATCAATCATAGGACATATACAATAATGGATTTTTTGCATTGTTGAGTATATAGCAGATGTCCAAATACAACTTTCTTTCAGATTTAGTTTTGAATTGTTTCAGGAATGGTAATCCTTTCCTTAGATAATAGCTGGTTTCAGAACATACGTAACCCTCTCATGCAACCTTTATGCAAATAGCTTTACATACAGAATTCCACTGAAGTCTAGATACAAGTAAGGGCTGCAGCATCAGGCCCGATGTTTATTACCACAGACTGGGTTTCAGAAATAGTACAACATATACAAGCATCTCTGCCTGTTCCCACTGTCCTATTCAGAGAAACACTGCAAGAGTCAGGTGTTGGCTGCAAACCTTGAATCTGGTGGGATGTTATCTATGCTTTCTTTCCTTTTGCTGAAAACTGATGACAAAGGATGTAGAAAGACAAACTGTTTTTCTTGAATTTCCTGCTTATACAAAGCTTTCATTTAGTCCCATGAATTTTATCACCATTTCAAGGAGGGCACAGAGTTGGGCAAGAGAGCCAAAGCTATAACTTTAAGGGACCACCTTCCTGGTTCTTGCTAATGCTCAGTTAATCCTCACAATCCTTTGAAAGACACCATCTTTTAAGAATGTCTTGCTTTAAATTACTTCACAAAAGTAAAATTTAATCAAACTAGCCTGTCTGCAAGAATAAAGCTTTCCTGTTTAGCTGGTGCCATCCTGGTTTGAGTAAAACTCTCACTGGTGCCTGGTGGAATTTACAAAAAGAATCGGAAGTGTGACCTCGGGGGAAATGTCCATCCTGAGGAATCATGTACTGCCTCATTCTGATATCAAGCAGCAATGGAAGTGAGAAGGGCCACGTCTACTCTGGGCATGCTACCTCCTAAACCACAAGGAGTGTAGCTAGATAGCTCAGTGCAGTGCTGCGATCATGGCAGGAAGCGCCCGAGAGACAGACTGTAGAGTGCAGTGCAGCTCTGACTACTTACGGTCCCTCCAATTTGGGAGCACTCCCAAACTGGATGTACAGCAGAAGGTAGGGCAGGGTGGCACCTTAGAGATTAACTTGATATCTTGCCCCACCTCCTGCCTGACTTCAGATTAACACAGCTAATTACTGCTGTCTAAACTGAAAGTAGCATAATTGCCCTAGTGCAGAGCTACACAATGCCTGCACAGTGCAGCACCAGTAGCAGTAGCCAGCCAGCTCCTGTTTTTTCACCCCTAAGTTGGTACCTGATGCTGCCCTGTTCACACTGCCCCCCCCCCGCCTCCGCCCCCCTACATACCCTCTAACCCTAGTTATGCTACTGTGTAGGGATTCATTAAGCTGTTGCAGTGTTTCTCAGATGATTTTGGGCAAGCACAACTTTTTACATGTGTTAAGCTGCCATGTACTTCTATGGTTCTTTGCTGTGGATAATTTTTAAAAAATCAAACACTTTATGTCACTACCACCACGGTATAACATTACAACCAACCTATGAGATATTGTGGAGATCTCATTTAGTTATGCTTTTTCTTCCTTTTCCTCTATTTTTATCTCCACTTTCCCTTCTTTGGCTTCTCCATTCTTTCCTCTGGCACATCTTCTGGAGGTTCACTGCAGACTGAGCGGGTGCTTGTACTCCAGTTTGAAAAACACTAAGCTATTGTGAAGAACAGTCAACCAGTAGTGATACTTTAAAATAATATTTTTCTCAAGGAAACAAAATAGCAATTTTATTTCTAGAACTCCATGCTTGAAGCTGTCAACTTGACCTGGAAAAAATACAACTTTAGCAAATCAAAGCACATGGAAATTGCACTATATCATTTATCTCAAGAATATAAGTGCTACTCTCTTTGGGGCCTCATACCAGGCTGTATGGAATGTTTGCTTTATTCAAATTGTTAGGAATAAAAAATGTACTGCTAACTATTTCACTTATTCTGTAGAAAAACAGAACATAGCTATGTTCTTCACAGTCCAGAGAAGGCTTACGAGTCCAATTTTGCCACATTAATCCTTTATTTAAGTGTTCAAGCTTGTTCTGGTTTAAGTGAACTAGAATAAATATAAACACTATGAAGTGGGATCAGAGAGGATAGAAAGAAGAAAAAGTTTATTTTAAAAATACAATACTATTCCTTTGAATAAAGAGAGTGTGATACCCTGCTCTGGTGGCACAGAAACTGGGGCGAGTGGCTGGAAGCCGAGAGTTCAAGGCCATAGCAGAAGTGCTTGCAGCACGGCCATGTCAGATTCTGACAAATCTACGAATTCTGCTAAATACCTTGTCACAGTGACATGAGGGAAGGAAAATTTCTAAAATTTCCTTTTTCTCCAAAACTGTGGTATATTATTGCTTAATTTTGTTAAACAACTTCTAAGTTACATGTCAGAGAGAGGTGCATTTCAGTGCTGGGAGAATATATATATATATGGCAATAATATACCACAGTTTTGGAGAAAAACTAGGAAATTTTAGGTAGGCAGAGAGTAATTATCTAAGCTGAAGTTTGCTCAAGATATTAGACTGTACACAGCAACTCTTATGAAAATTACCATGGAATTTTCAATAGTCACAAAAATTCAGAACCTCAGTGTTAAGCCTCATCCAAAGACTCATAGATTCCTAGAGTTTAAGGCCAAAATGAGCTGGTCTGAGCTGTAAGTGACAGCCTATTATATTTCACTTAGTTACTCCCATAGTGGCACAGGAACTCTGTTTGGCTAATCCTTGACTTCCAGGACACATGCCCATATTTTACCTACTAAACACATACCTAGAGCTTTTCAGCTTTCACTCTGCTTCTTTAAGGAAAGGCAAACAGCCATGCTATAACCATTCAGACATATGCAGCACCTGCCATACTCAATGATTCCAAAACATACTATACATAAATAAATTTTAAAAATGATCTCAGAACCTATGCAACATATTGTATTTAAATTATGCAGCAGGGACCATCTACATCATATGAAATTCTCCTGCTATCTGCAACCCCTCATTTTTCTCACCTTAGGTCCAGTACCCTAACCCTTCTAATGTCTTTTGATATTTAATTCAATTTGTTGGACACTACTCAGGAATTTGCAATGTATACATCTTCTGGAGGTAAAGAATCTGTCAGGAAAGGAAAAGGAGATCTTGACAGCTGGTTAAGAAAGAACTGAAACTCTTGGCACACAGGAAGACTGGAGAGATTTTTCTATTTTTTGAAATCTGGTAATCAGCTGAGACTTTTAGTACCAGGGAGAAGATGCATCTCATATTTCTCCTCCTTTGTCAGGCAATTGCAGAATTGACTTTTTGGAGAAAGGGGGAATGAATTGCTCATTACCTAGACCAGAAAACCATCCTAGAAATTACATTTCACATTACATAGAGCCACAATCTTTCATCAAGAACACTAAAACAAACCTTTCTCTTACCCATGAGCTACTCTGGAAAGTGATAGTGTAAAAATGGTACCCTAGCATTCGGTGTCTATTGCATTTCAGATGCTTCCAGAAAAACTGTGCTAAGGTACAAGCAACCATCTTTCCCTAACCACCAGCCCTGCAGATTCACCATGGGATGTGAGTGTCAATTGGATTCTTTCTAGTTTGTGTGTCTTCACCAGTAATAAAATTACTGCTCATCAAGATCTTCCCTTATTTCCACCAATGCTGCCATGCTGCAGAAACAATAACAGGAGCAAGTTCTGAGCAGGGGTGAGAGTGATAAGGGCACAACAGGAGTGGCAAAGGTAAGACCACAGAGATTGTGGGCAGCACTGCCTTGGGCAGCCCTGCCATTGAAATGCAGTTCTCCAAGGCTATCTAACTTGCTTTGAGGGCTGCAATGGTCCACACACTCACACAGTATTCAAAAAGTATTCAGCTCCCTGTTCACCAGGGCTGCAATGATTAAGGTTTAAGTTGCACCTCTCAGATGTGCACCACAGAAATGCAGCACCCAGTCTCCCCCCTACATCCATTTAGTGTCCAGGAATGGGCATAATGCAAAGTTGTAGGTAAACGGGTTACTTAGAAACCAACTGAACAAAAATTAATGTTTCTCTCCAAGCATCTTGACTGATTTACCACAAAATGTCCATTTCTACTAAGGAATATTTTAAAAGAAAATGAATTAATTTTAAAATTCTCTTTGTTATATGTAATTTCCTTTGCTTTCTCAACCCTAAATCTTATCATTCAGACTTGTCTATTTATACAGCCTTTCTATAAGTCATTGCATTTTCAAATCACTGCACCAATATTAATTATCATATTAATCCTCACAACACCCCTGTGAGGTAGGGAAGCAAACATTATTCCTGTTGTACAGATACAGACACTGAAAAACAAAGAGATGGATTCTCAACTGATGCAAATCAGTAAGTGGTTTCAGTGAAGTCAGTGGAGCTATCCCAACTCATACCTACTAACACCCTGGGTAAGTGAGGCTGAGAGACTTCACCCAGGTTATCCCCCAGGTTGACGGCAGAGCTATGACTGGAATTCAGAAATTCTAGTTTCTAAGTCCCATAGTAATGCTATTATAATGGGAAATTCTAAGTAATATTTAGTCTTTTATTGATTAACAAACTTGTATCAATTTCAGGCCCAATCCTGCATCTGAAACTCTGGTTGATATCAAAATAATTTTCACTTGGGCCAGGGACAGAGATTGAGTCATTTGCTGCAAGACTCTGGGACTTTTTCATTAAATAAGACCTAAGGCCACAGAAAAATGATAACTTAAAGAGAGGCATAGGGCCAACCCTGAAGACTTCACTCTAGGCAATGGGAGCTTTGCCTCTAAAGGAGTGGGCTGTATTTTTTTACACTACCAGATAACACAATGATGGGAATCATAAAAATGCTATAAGTTATATAGATAAAATACATTGAATGATTGTATGGGTTGAGTAAATAGCTATGTTTGAGGACTTCATTGTATTCTTTAGACATTCTCACTGCTTCAGATACATTTTATATAACCATTTTGTAAGATACCAGACTGAAACAAAGGAGAAAGCACATTGTACAGAAAAAAACCAATATCCTTTTATTTGTAAAGCTCTGATGAAAGAACAACTTTCCAAATGGCATCCCATTTAAAAAAAAATGTAAACCAACCTAACTATGGGTCAGTCACACTATACAGATTGCATCCTAACTCTTAAAGATGCCTAAATATCTTATGGAGTATTTACATATGTATCAGTTAGGTAGTAAAGTTTCATTGCTATTTGTTTCTTTCCAGCACATACTTATTTAATGGCAAAACAATACGCATTTGCATTGTATAAAACTCATGAGCAAATGGAGAGGGCAATTTTCCTGAGAGAAGGCTTGTTCTTGAAACTTTGGTTTTACTAGTTACAAATACAGAAAGTGGATGTTTATGTTGCAATAAAAAAGTATAAGGATGCCTAGTTTACTTTTTTCTTTTAAATTATTTACGTACCATTAAGTTAAAATGTTTACATTCATTCATTCATATAAAAACTGTTGTTAAATCTTATGCAAATGATTTAACACTGATTGCTGCAACGCAAATTGCACTTCTTTTTTTTAAAAAAAAATTATTGTATATGGAAGAAAAATATCTGATTGCTACCCTGTTTACAAATTCTGACTAAGTACAGTTCAGTCACAAAACATGAACTTTCATAAACCTCAGTCACAGTGTACGTTAAAAGTTATAATGCAGTCTTGTAAAGTGAGTAAATATTTTAAACAAAAGATCTCATTAGCTGACTCAACCTGGAGAGACTTGTACCAAACACTGTGATTTCCTCCATGGGTATATTTGAACTCTGCTATAGGAAAATGACAGAGCAATGCAGGCATACATACTGGTTACAGACAGCACTAACAAGAGAACTGACCTGGGAGAGGGCATCACATGCTTTGTTCAAGGTGTGTGCACTGGGTCAAGCAATACACTCATTACTGCTTTTAAAATTTTTTCTCACTATCCCTTATAATCAAAGCCTCTGCTATCTCCCTCCCAATCAAATCCTGGGGAGATGGTGAAACAAATATGCAATCTAAAAGGCAGCATTGCTGCATATTCTGTAGATGTATTTCTGGAGCCTATCAATAACTCTAGGTTCTCGTTTTGGCTGCATTAGTTTTCCCTTGGTAGATTCACTTTCTCTCATTTTTTCTTGCATAGATGAGGAGCTGGATATGTAGGCAGAGCCTCTTTGGAGAAACACCTCTACCAGCAAGGCACAAAGACGGTGTCAGAGGAAAGTTCTTGCCAGCACTCTCACTGCTGCTCTGACTGCTCCGTAATACAAAATGAAACAAAAATGTGGACATCTAGTGGCTGCAGCCCTGTGCAGGTATCCAGCTCAACTTGCACTGAATCCTGCGCACCACTCCTGTCTCACAGATGCTGTAACTTCAGCTGTAGAGGTCAGGCTGACTCCTGTATACAGCCCTTCTTGACCTGAATATTTGAGTGTGCTGCTTTCAGGACTGGTGCTCTCTCCAGGGCCAGACATCACTGAAGAACCTGCCTGGAGAACAGGAGAAAATAGACAAGTGTGATTTAATCACATCCTGTTGATTGAACATTTAAAACCATATAGCGTTTTGAAGAGAAACTACTTTGTGATTAATACAGCTGAGGTAAAGCTGGAGGGTACTAGATGAAAACCTCCTCTTAGGGACTTATTTATCCAATGTTCCACTTCTATATGGTTTCACAAAGCCAGGAGGGCTGCACAGATGTCTGTTTTCCACTGCATGATTCAACAGACACAAAGCTAGCTCTTCTCTTGCTTTTAAATTTCAAACCTCTAACTGAGAAAAC
>NW_005842645.1:315267-321010 GCF_000455745.1 Alligator sinensis | reverse complement strand
CTTTGCTATATAAGAGACATTTTTTTTTACATCGGTACTATTCAGCCCAAGTGATATTAGTATTTGGAAAACATTATACGTAGGGCTGTCCCGGGGGGGGGGGTGAATCGGGGTGACTGCCCTGGGACCTGCGCTTTGGAGGGCCTCGCGGAGCCGGACAGAGAAGCACGGTGACTCTGTGCTGCCCCCGGCTTCACAGCTTGCCATTTGCCACCCCAGCCCCCCAAATGCCAAATCCACCACTGGCTTCCTCACATCCAGGCGCGGGGCCCCACAGGCTGATTTGCTCCGGGCCCTACACCTTGCTCAGGTCACCTCTGTATGATTAGCTTTTACAAAAGTTGGAAATAATGTAACAAAAAAGGGAGAGGCTGGACAAACAGAAAAAAATCAAAATTAGCATAGGTAGATTGTAAGAAGCTATTTTGAGTACGTCTGAACGAGCATGCACTTGCTGTCTGAAGCACCTCAAAGTAGTCTGAGGCAATACAAACCACACGTGGCACATATGCACCCATTCACCATGCTGCTAATTAGTTGTATGGCGGGTTTGTTGTCACTGGCAGATCTTGGCGTAAAAAAAACTGCCACTAAAAAAACCGGTGTGGTGCATGCAGCAGCAGCATCTGCCATCAGAAAGGGAGCCTGGCTGGCCAGAGCCACGCTCTGGCTTCTGGCCAGGCTCCGAGCAGCTGGCTCAGTGCTGCTGCTGCCCTGAAAGGCCCCCAGGACTCCAGGGAAGGCTGCTGGAGCCAGCACAGGTACTGGCCCCAACCTCCCCAATCCCACCCAGGTCACTTTGCCACACACCAGAGTGCTGTGCAATGAATGCCCAGGGACAAATAGCAGCGGCACAAATATGTGCTGCTGCTATTGGTCCCATGCGAAACATGTGCCCCTGCACATGTGTGCTCATTGGGGCATGCCCTTTGTTTCCATAAGTATACCATGGTCCCCTGCTGGATGGAATCAGTAGCCAATTTTGGGGGGACTGACCACTGCAATCCTTTTGGGAACTGAGCACAAGGGCCCCAATTTGCAGAAAGTATACATTTTGTCTTTCCTGAGAAGGCGGCTTCTTTTGCGTATTGTAAAAATTAGGCACTCAAAAGTGCCACACCCCTGGCAACTGAAATAGATTCTAATTCTACACTTTTTAACTAAGAATGTCTTATTCCAATCCCTTCTACCACCATTAAGTTTGGATGGATGTGGCCTAGTGAGACAGAATCAGCAGGTTCTCAGTGGGCACAGATATGTTAAACACCCTACCTGCTATAATTTATAGGCTAGGGATAGAAATTACACATAAACCAGTAAAAGTGATCAGAAACCAATTCAAATTTGTAACACAATACAAGTTCAGTTTACATAAGCCACTTTCAAAATGGCTGAAACCAGTTTAAGACAAACCTGGATGGGTGTAGTATCACACTTAACTTATTTAAGTTACATCGGTTTATTGAATTTCTGTCCCAGATCCCCTCCAGATTCAAATTAATTCACAGTCCCCCAGCACCCCCGGATGCTTTGCAGCTCCCCCTCAAACCCCACCTCACAGGGTGGACAGGCTAGCCTTGGCCCAAACTGTCTGCTCCAGCTGAGCATGGAGGTGTGCTCTAGTGGCCCCTGGCTTCTGGCCTGGACCACAGCAGACATGTGGCTGCATTTCTGAAATCAAAAGTGAATGTCTGTTCACTTGCTTCTCAGTTCAATCTCCCCAGCTTAGACTAACCTGTGATGATTGAATCAATTCAGCCACAGGTTTTTTGACTATCTGTACTTAGCCCTCAAGAGCTAAATTGATGAGACAAACCTTGGGGAAACATGATAGACATGAAAATAAAATTCTTTATAAAAATATATGATAGTTCATTAATTTTAACAGAGAAATGGGAGAGATGTAAAGACAAAACAATCTATTTTTCCAGGAAGCTGAGCAGATCCGTTAAAGAGGAAAACTTTACAGTGCCAGACAGAGAAAGGGGCAACATTTCACCTGATAAAGGAAATGTTTAAGAGCTGACCTCATCCAAAATTAACTCTTGGATACACTAGCTTTAAATCTTAATTTACTTGTTAATGTTCTTTGGACCAAATCCCTAAAAAATAGAACATTCTACAGTGTGACTGCAGAAACTGTCTGCCAGTTATTTAAGTGAAAAGTATACATATTTAATCCAATCGTTTCACACAAAGGGAAAAACCCCTGAATAGGTATGTGGAGCTATGCCAAACTAGCAGTTCTCATATATAAAAAGAAGAGATTTTCTTAGGTGTTCATGAACATCTACAAATTTGTTCAAAGGCTATTTCCAATTGTACTTTGTAAGTCTTCTCAGCTGTAACAAAATCCATCCCCAGGAACAAATTTATCCTGAATAAAATTTCATTTTTTCCATACCCATACTATACATAGCAAAAAAGGTGGTCCGTTATAATCACAAAAGTCAGCAGGGATTAACAAGTGAATGATTTTTTTTAACTCTCCAAGAAAAAGATTATTCAGGTTAAAATAAAACCTGATCACCAACACACCATATAGGTAACACAAAAATGTGCTATTTTAATTCTGCCTTTATGTTTGATCTGTTTATTAAATATAACACTGCTATTAGCAAAACAAAAAATAGATTATTATTATTATAAATATTTCTAGAGTGGCCATCATCATTTTCTGAGCACATACAGCAAACTTAATGACACTGATTTTATGCTATCCCTGAAACTTTTAAGAGGTCTATTTACTTGGTCTCAGTCAAACATTTCGCAATGTTTTCCTCACAACAGAAGCCTGTTCCCTGCTGAAAAGGCATTTTATAATAATTTATAGAGCTGATCGAGAGCTGGAATTTCCTTTCCACAAAAAATTTCAGATATTTCTAGTTTTCTTTCATTCCAAATTGGAACACACACACCCATATTTGGAAATTTCTAGGGAAATACAATTTCCAAATATCTTTCATTTTGGGTCTCTCAAAATATTTTGATTTGAGAAATTAAAATGTTTCATTCCATTTAGCTAAACTAAATTGTGAAATAGAGTAAATGAAAAACCAAAAAGGTTCTATGCCTCAAGTGTCAAAATAGAATATTGTGAAATAATTGAAATGTTTTTCCCCAATTTTTCCCCAATATGAAATTCATTGAAATTGACATGCTCTTCTAAAAAGTTTCAGTTTTATCAAAATGGCAAATTTTCCAGTGGAAAAAATGCTGTATTAGAAATTTCCAAACAACTTTAATAATATATTAGAATTCTACTTAGCTATGTTTCTTTTTTCTTTCTTTAAAAAAAAATCCTGTTTTATGACTTGGAAAAGGTATAAATGTTTATTTGTGGGATAATGCATAATTGTGCAGGTACAAAGAGCAGGTTGAGAAGTCTATACCACAGTACAATATTTGATGGCTATTCAAAATATGATATCAGTGTAAACTACAGCAGCTGACATTATGATGAGACAGGAAGCACCCACTGAGCCATTTTCAAATGTGCCTTGCAGAGCATTTTCAATAGTACAATACTTTAGATTCTGTTTTAATTTAGTTATTCTTTTTGTCACCCTAGTTAGTCTGCGCTGCTCCTACATTGCTGTCATGAAAGTCTGGATACAGATGTTATTGGCTGTGCAGTACAGAGCCAAATCAAGCACCAAATCAAAATGTCCACTGAAATTCTGGGAATTTTGTATAAGTAAAAATAATTAGGCAAGTCTGCAGGATTTGTGTTTCAGAGCCTTTCTGCCATGTGTTGGTTCCAATCTAACTTTGTCATTAGAGAAGCAAAGGTTACTATCGTTCTTTAGCTCTTCAGCAAGCAATGTAAAATGTTAGTGGTCTCATTCATGATACAAGTAGACAACTGTCTGCAAGGCAAAAAACAAGAAGTTCATCTTGCCTCTTTATTTGTACTCCTAGCAGAAAATTAAATGGCCTTGAAATATAAGCAGGACACGGTTAGAGCCCATCATCTTGCCAAATAAAGGATAAACAAGATTTAAAAGATCCATGAAAATATCCTTTCCTCCCCAGGACTTTCTGTTTACTTATTTATAGCCCTCTTGTAATGGCTGTTGACTAGTCTAGAATTTGAAGTAGCTGTATCTTTTATCCCTAATATATAACATAAGCTTCCCTTTAGCAAGGAAGGCATTTTTAAAAGACTGGATCTACTGCAGGGGGGGAGTTAACATTTCAGGAAAACAATATTTGCAAACTTAACACACTTTATCTAACTTTGTGAACAGCAGAAATTATTTCAAAGGTTCCTATTCACCCTACCCTGCCACTATTATTCCTGCAGGGAAAAAGCTCCTCAATACTTGTTTTTAGCTTGTTTTGAAAAAGTAATTCACTCTTTCCCCAATTCAGTTCTACACAAGGGTGGAGCTCAGAGATCTGGTCTGTGTTTCCATTCCAGATTATCTGCTAACTCTTTCTCAGACACCCAAGAATGGAGAATGTGGAGGCATTTCCTGTTAGAAGACCGCCTATCAGTGGCAGACCAAGACTGGGCCTGGCTCCTTAATTAAGCCAACACGGGAGGGGGCTGGGCAGGGTAGCTGGCTCTGGAAACCACTCCCAGTTAATGGAATGACAAAGTCAAAGTCAATTTGGGCGGGTTCCAAATTGAGGCATGGAAAATAAGCTTTAATGTACAAAACGGGCATGGCTGAAGCATTAGGTTACTCAAGTCTGTTCATAAGTAAACATCTCTGCTGCTAGCCACCTCTCCCCCAGCAACTTAGTTAAAAAACAATAGAAATGAATTATTGGGCCCGTTCTCCAGCTGGTGTAAATGGGCATAGGAGTGCAAATAGCAATTCCAACTCATTCCAGCCATAGGTTTGACCCTGCTAATAAAATATAACTGATTCCTTTCTCTTGTTGAACTCCAGCAATAACATTAATAACTGACCAAACTGTGACTTCCTGAAAAAAACCAAATGAGGCTTTTTAGGATGAACTGGGCAGTTTTCAGAAGCATGATTTCTGTCTTGCAAATGAAAGTGCCATGCTGGACAGCTTCTACAAAAACAAGTTAAGGTTCATCCTATTCCCATGCTGTAGCTGTGAAGACAAATCCTTGGATACATAAAAGCAAGAGGGTATCAAAAAGAGCTAGAGAGGTGGTGAGTTTGTAGTGTTACTGTTACAATTCTGAGTCTAAATTTTGTGTCTATACTTCAGAAAGGATGTTGAATAATTTGGAAGGTCATTCACCCGGCAGAGGGAAGAGCTGAGTTTCAATCTGTGCTCCAGTGACTCATACTGAAAGGGCTGACAGAAGTGAGTGGTGTCAAGCCTCAGAATTCTGAATCCCAATCAGAGATTGGCACGACCCCTCAGCCAAGAAAAAGCGCCCCAAACCTCAGAGAGGTGGAGTTTAAAATATGCCTCTGTCACGATCATTTCTTACTGGCTAGCTAAGGTAGTTCCATGCATAGCGTGAGTCTCCCCAGGCATTGTAAAAGATTAGGTATCTAACTCAGGGCTGCAAATTCTAGCGGTAGGCTATCTGCCTAAAAATTAACCACTTCAGTGCTCAGGGTTGGATATACCACAGATATCTATGCCTTATGCTTTATGGGATGAATTCAAGGGAGACAGAAAGCAAGTCTCTCCAAAAGGCAAAAATTAGAAATATCAGTCCGATTACATCCACCAATACACACATTCTTTACACTAAAGCAGCTGCAAATTTTACTCAGTGAGAAGTAACCTGGTTTATCAATCCAGG
>NW_005842645.1:311908-315236 GCF_000455745.1 Alligator sinensis | reverse complement strand
TTTCCCTACTCCCACAGGTAGTTATCTGCTTCTAAAACTGAGACCAGCAACAGAGTATGAAGTATATGCATTAAGTCAGCTGCTCTGGCCAGCATGCTGGGGGACAGAGCCAAGGTCCCATAGACTCTGTGCCTCATCATCAGGGATCCTGGTTTTTTCTGTTTAAATGTCCCAAATTCTCTGATGAAAACCCCCCAAATCTGTATGTTTCTGGAATTAAAATGAAACATCACCACATATATAGGTATTACTTGAATACAATATTTGAGGGATATATTTACAATTTTAAAGCAATTTGGAAGCGTAGCAGTTCCTCAATCATTATAATATAATAAATTCTAAATTCCTATATTTTGGCATTTGATTTTTGTTTTTTTATCATGGAATATTAGTGCTCCCCCTGGCCCCCTTGCTCCTAGAATGCGGGTCCAGCTGGCAGCTGTTCCTGTGTCCCCCTCCCTCCCCCGCTGCTGCTTTGTCGTGTTGAGCATCCCTGATATACCAGTGCCCTGCCCCTGCCCATGCACGTGGTGCTCCCTGCCTCCAATTGCCCTCCCCACAGCCCCAAACAGCTCCTTGCAGGCTTGAACGCTGGTAGCTTGCAAAGCGAAACCTGCAGTTCCCATGCTCTTTTTCTTTTAAAGGGGAAAATCCATGGTTTTCTCCTTTAAAAGAGAAAATCCGTGTTTTTCCATTGTGAACAGAAAATCCAGATCCCTGCTCATCGTCCACTCTCAGCCAATCTGTGTCATAGCGCAAAGTAGTGGGGGGGGGAGGACACACACACTAAACACACCAGCCTTCGCATCCCGATCTGGCTGTGCACATGCAGCGAGCTTTGCAGTGCCTGAAAGAGCTAAAGTTCTATCTAAATTCTAGGCATTGTGGCTTAGCCTATAGTAAGCCTCTACTGACAAATCATGTGCTTCCTGTTCCCTTACTATGACTTTGCTTGACTTAAATTATAACCCTTATTTATACAACACATGCTTACAAGATTCTTTGTTGCCTAAAGCATGCTTTGGTAAAGACGGTTGGGTTCCTTTAATTTTCCATTCTCAGTGTCCTGCCTGTCAGCCCCCATTCCCACCTTCTGGTCAGTGGCACTTTCTTTGAGAATCATCACTTCCTTTTCCTATGTAACTTTGCCTTAACAATAATTGAGTTAAAAATTAAGTAGCAAAAACTGAATTCTGGTTGATACAGTGACTTTATCACTATATAAAGTCATAATTTAATGCTGGTCCTATTAATCCTTTTGCTTATACTAAAATTGTGTTGGTTTACATGTAGTCTAATCTCTCCTCATACTATAACAACATAATACTTCATTAATTTCCAAAGAGAGCCAACATTCCAGTGTGGTTATGACAAGCTGATGGCAAGACTGCTGTCTAGTGCTGTGCAAAAAAATGATTTTTCGGTCAGGCAGCTGAATTGAAAAATCAACACAAAAAATTTGCTTTGGATCATCCCAAAATTACTTCTGTTTTCCTCACTGAAACTTAAATGCTTCATTTCATTCAACAGAGAATGTTCCTGTCAACCCAAAACAAGCCATTTTATTGTGAAGGCCTGTAAGAAAAGCAAAGGAAAGGAGTGGATAGGTTTGTGAGATGGACAGGGGAGCAAATGTCACTCATTCCCCACCCATTACCCCAAAGCTCTATGTTTAAGATACTCTCCCAGATTGTCAGAGCCATGGGTGGGTTCAGCTCCTTCCTCTACCAGTGATGACTTCAAATAGGGGTGTGCGAAGTTTTGGTCACCGATTCAATTTGGAGAAGATTTGGCCCGATTCTGAGGCCAAATCACTGAATCCAAATCAAATTGAAAGACCAAAAAAACCCTCTGAATCAATTTAGAGGCTCCGAATCAATTCAGAAAAGATTCAGAAAAAGATTCAGAGATTTGGAGATTCGGAAAGCAGTCTTTCAGGGGAACAGAAACTGAGAAGAGGGAGGAGGAGCAGTGGGGGAAAGACGTCTGACATCTGTAGCTGGCCAGTGACTGTGATCTTTCCCTGTGCCCTTTTCCAATCACAGTGCTCTGGGGGAGGGATATAGAAACAGGACATAAGCCCCGGTCTGCAGCCTTTCTGTGCCTTTTGTGAACTGTTTCTGCCTGAGCACTGCCCCTGTTACAGGCTATCACAAGTTTTGCTTGTCAGCAGCTTGAGGTGCAGTTTCCCAGAAACCCCTGCACCTATCTCCTTGAAACCTGGCAGGCTTCATGGCCTCAGCAGGGGCTACCATCCCTGTTGTTTTCATTCCCACTGTGCCTTAACACATACACAGTCACACATGACACAAGTTTTGCTTATAAGCACCTTGAGGTACAGCTTCCCAGAAACCTCTGCACCTATCTCTGTGAAACTTGGCAGGCTTCATGCCCTCAGAAGAGGCTACCATCTCTGCTATTTTCATCCAAATCTGCCAAAATATGACAAAGTTATAGGTATTTCAGTGATTCCCCATTATAGCCTGTGGCCGAATCTCCAAATCTCTTTGACTCAGTGCCGAATTCTGAAGCCAATTCAGCTGAATCAATTTGGGACAGTGTTCCAAATCTCCAGATTGAATCATGGCCCTCTGAATCAGCTGAATCTGAATTGAATACGTCCCTATTCGCACAGGCCTAAGTTCAACCTATGAGACTGCTCTAACCACCAGGCCATTAGGGATGGGATTCTCTCAAGCTCTCCTGTTCACCTCATCCCACTTTGTATAAATAATTCAATATTTACTGAAGTAGATACTGGAACCCAACTCTCGTACTTCTTAGCTGAATATTCTAACTACTAGGCTCCAGATTCTCTCAAAAAGTGCCTCCCTGGCTTAGTGACCATTTGAGAACAAAATCCAAACAGGCAAGTCAGTCCCTTCCATTTAAGCACTGTACTGCTTAAAATGTATGTGCTTAGTCCTGAGATGATGATTTATAGAAATGAAGGTTGGTGCCTCAAATACCTAGATAGAGGTTCCTCCAAAGAGCACTTCAGAGAATCCACATGACGGTCAACGAGCTGCCCAGAGTTAACTAGTGGGAAACACCAAGTAGAAAGTCTTGTCTGAAATTCCATCCCTCTCTGGAGTTTAGGCACCAAACTCAGGGATGCCCATTAGGCACCTCCATCAATGAGGTATCCAGAGCATCAATCTGTCTCCTGAAAACAAGTGATTAAGTGACTGGAGATGGAATTATTTTCATAATAGTGGTAATAACAATCACTCAGGAAGTGGAAAGCCAGGGTTCTAGGCCTTCTTCAGCCTAAGGGAGCTCAATCTCTCACTTCTTGTATCAGGGCAGGACCACCCTCTGACCCTCC
>NW_005842645.1:293224-311877 GCF_000455745.1 Alligator sinensis | reverse complement strand
GCTGAAGGAGTATTACAGTGCAACCAAGACTGCAAGAGTCATGGAGCTAAAAGAAAAAAAACAAGAGATAACTCTCTGTACCGTGTTGGTTAGGGAACTCAGGGCAGAGGGCTCTCTATATACCATTTAGGCTGTCTAGACCATTCATAATAACCTTCAATTAACTGAAGGGTGGTTCCAAAGAGGATGGAGCTAGACTGTTCTCAGTGGTGGCAGATGACAGAACAAAGAGCAATGGTCTCAAGTTGCAGCAAGGGAAGTTTAGGTTAGATATTAGGAAAAACTTTATCATGAGAGTAGTAAAGCACTGGAACAGTATAGCCAAAGAGGCTGTGGGATTTCCACCCTTGAAGGTTTTTAAGACCCATCTAGACAGAGCCTTGGTTGGGATGTTATAGTTGGAGATGGTCCTGCTTTGAGCATGGGGTGGATGACATGACCTCCTGAGGTCTCTTCCAACCCTAATTGTCTGTGATTCTATGATTTTACATTAGGCAGTCACTGTATAAAAACAGAAATAATCCCAACAGCTGATATTAGAGGCATAATTTTACCAGTACTTTCAATTCAACATGGCCAGATGAGATACAGATACTATTGGATATCACCTTTGAGAACTCATGGAGGTTGGGTGACATCCTGGATGACTGGTAAACCAAAAGCAGTTTAAGAAAGGGGAGAAGGAGGAATATGAAAAGAGAAGAGGAGGATATGAGGAATTACACATCAGTCTGACCTGGTTACCTGGAAAGCCCATGGAGCAGGCCAACAAGGAATTTATTTCTAAGCACCTAGGAAGAACACAGTGAACAGGAAGAGCCAACATGGATTCATTAAGTTGCGACTGGCCAACTCATTTACCTTCCATGATGACATAATAGGCTCTGTAGGTTGGGGAGAGCAGTGGATGCAACTGACTTCAGCAAGGCTTTTGCCACTGTCTCTCATATCTTTCTCATTAATAAACTAAAGAAATACAGACTAGATGCAAGTACTGTAAGGTGGCTACGTAACTGGTTGGATCATTGTGTTCAAGAAATCATCAGTGGCTCAGCGTCTAGTTGGGAGGAAGTATTAAATGGAATCTCCAAGGGGTCTGTCTTGGGTCCAGTATTGTTTAAAATTTTCATTAATGATTTGGAGGATGGAAATGAATGCACACTTAGCAAATTTGCTGATGACACCAAGGTGGGTGGAGTTGCAGACACTCTGAAGGGTAAGATTAAGATTCAGAATGACTTAATAAACTGGAGAAGTGATCCAGAATCAATCTGCTGAAATTCAGCAATGAGAATTGCTAAATCCTGCACTTGGGACAGAATAATTGCACACACATACACAGACTAGGGAATGATTGGTTAGGCTGCAGTACTGCAAAAAATGACTTGGGGGTTACAGTGGACCTGAAGCTGAATATGAGCCAATAGTGTGCTCTTGTTGCAAAAAAAGAAAAAAAGCAACAGTATACAGAGCTATGTTAATAGGATCATTACTTGCAAATCAATTAAAGTGGTTCTCCTGCTCTATTCGGCACTGGTGAAGCTTCACCCGGAGTATGATGTCCACTTTTGGGCCCACACTTCAAGATGTGGACAAATTTAGAAAGAGTCCAGTAGAAAGCAAACAAAAATAATTAGAGATCTGGGAAACATGAGTTAGGAGGAACGGCTGAAAGAACAAGGATTATTTAGTCTGGAGAAGAGAGCACTGAGCAGGTATTTAATAAGAGCCATCAAATACCTGAAAGGTGGCTATAAAGAGAATGGAGATAGACTATTTTCTGTGGCCACAGAAACAGGACTAGGAGCAAAGGCTTCAAACTGCAGCAAAGGAAATTGAATTTGGAGATTAGAAAGAATTTAACTATAAGGGTGGTCAAGACTACCCAGAGAGGTTATGGAAACTCCATCCCTGGAAATTTTCAAGACCAGATTAAATAAGACATTTGACTGGCATGGTTTAGTCAGGGATGATCCTGCCCCGAGCAGGGGGCTGGACAAGATGACTTCATGGGGTGCGTCCAGACAAGCGTGGTCATGCGGTATGTGGCGCTGTAAACATTGTTTGCAGTACCACATACCGCACAGTCCAGTGTTCTCTGTGCTGCAAGGGCACACTGCCCAAGCGTTCACTGCACTGTTTTTTTTGGTTTTTTCCACCACAGGTTTTTTTGACCTCTGGATATCCAGGGGTCCGAAAAAACTGTGGGAAAAAAACCCAGCACAGTGCATGCCCAGCCAATGCATGCTGCTGAACAGCGGAGCCATGCCGCCCAGAGTTGCACTTCGCTGCCAGCCAGGCTCTGCGCAGCAGAATCGCTGTGGCTGCAGCCCCAGGAGGCCCCAGGACCCCAGGTAAGGCTGCTAGGGCTAGCCCTGTGCTGGCCCAAGCTTCCTGTACCCCACCTGGGGCAACTTGCTACATGCCAAAGCATGCATGGCATGCACAGGTGTTCCCTGGGAACAAGTAGCAGCGGCGCAAGGTGTACTGCCGCTACTTGTCCCTGGGAAACTAAATGTCCACGCATGTCTGGATGCGCCCATGAGATCCATTCCAGCCCTACTTTTCTATGATCTACATGTACCACAACAACATGGCTACAAAGTTATGCTCCTTCTCACGCTTCTCCTGGCCCCATACCACTTGCATGCTTGGCTGCCAGTTGTCCAGCTTCATGAGGAGGCATGGAAAGTAACCTCAAGCAGACTGCTTTGTAGTCTACTGCTCAGGGTGTCTCTCCTGAGAAGTAGCAGCTGGGCAAGGCAAAAGGTGGGAACCTTCTCCTCTCTTCATGTTTTGTGGTTAAAATAATATCGTTTACATTGAACCCACAGAAGCCCAAGTTTGGTGCCAAGAGAACTTTGTTGTTTGAAATGTAAGCATCTAATGAACTCCAAGACCAAATGAGTGAGGGTATTCTGGATCCCTTTTTGCAAAATAAGCATCTAAATTCTGCCTAAGTATCATTTAGGTGCCTAGTTTACCAATCTGGATTTTGTCCTAAGTGGTTTTGTAAAATGTGTCAACACAAGGGCTAGAAGAAAACATATACAGCACTGGACCCTATGACTTGGTGGTGTGGACATGCTTATGGGACACATCAGTTCACCTCCTCTCTGACAAAAGTTCACATCAGTTCACATCAGTTCACCTCCTCTCTGACAAAAGAGAACATTGAGCTCTGGTCTTCCAGATTCTAAATTAGTGTCCTAACCATCCTAACCACTGAACGAATAGATACAAAGGGAGTAGAGGGAATTACATCTCCAAAATATTTTTTAATCTAGTTCTAAATCTTTTTGCAAAATTTGGCACTAATTTCATGATAAGATATATGATCATGATCATGCTATTTACTTTTATGGCCTTGCTAAGAAAACTCTGTACTGATTTCCACTGCATAAAACCCAATAAAATAAAACAACATCTGTGTCTAGAATTCTAAATTGCCCTGTGCTGGCTCCATTTTTGGCTGCCTAGGGTCATTATAAAAGCAAAGTGATATGGATTAATGGATACATATATAATAAATACACGTGCTCATATAAACAAAAATTATTTTTTAAGTGCCAGTACTTTGCTTGGGGCTGTAAGTAAGGGCATTATCTAGCCTACTATTTTTTAAATGTAAAATCTAATAAAATGCTGTCACAGGAGTGTAAAGTAAAACGAAACACAGGGCCAAATCATGGCCCCATGAAAGTGAGAACACATGCTCCTCCAGGCCTGAGAGAGAACACAGCATGCTAGCGTGTAACAGAAAAAATGCCACGTGCTATATGGGAGTGTGATTAGGCTCTTCTGCCTCCCTCCGGGCCCCAAAAGGAAAAGAAAAACAGATAGAAAGGACAGCACCTAAACCCTAGCACTTTTACAGTGCACCATTTACTGTGTGCATTGGTTCCCACTAGGACAACAAGATTTCTGTTTAGTGCACTAAGGAACAGAATTTCAGGACATGGCTACACACGCCATTAAGAGAATGTGCCATATCCTTATGTCTGAAAAACTGTGGCCTCAGCTACCCCAATATCACCTGCAAACAAAGGCTGGGCAGCAAGGCTCAAACTTTCTCTTGCAACAGGTTTTAGGGCATCCTTCAAGTCTTCCAAACAATGGTTGGGCACAATATTATTCTGAAAAAATATTATTCCCTCTGAAAGTATATTATTCCCTCATTGTTGCTGTGTCTTCACTGGCAACAGCTCTGACTTGTGAAGGCTCCATCTACTGCCACAAAGAACAGACTTTATAGGAGTTTTCACACTGCCTTCAGTCCTGGTATGACAACAGAATACTGCTAGTAATGGTGCCCAATGCAGCCTCTGCATGTAGACAAAAAGGTGCATACTCCATAGTAGAGGATGTTGGCATATCACTGTTTGCAGCATTTTCCTTATGCAGTTTAGGGAGCATCAAGAGAGTGGCTAGTCATAAGACAGGTGCAGTAAGTTCTCAATGTTCAAAAAATCTTTTATGAAGACAAGAGCAACTTCATATAACAGGTCATTAGATTTTTTTCTATATTAATAACAGAGGAGACTCATTTCTTCTGCTCCTCAGAAAGGCAGGGCCAAAGTTCAGTCCTAAAACCTGCTGTGAATTTTACAAATAGCTCCTATCTTTGCAATGGGACTACCCAAAGTCTCAGACCCAAACGCATCTAAACTGAAAGCTGAATCCAAATAGTATCAATTGTGTCTATCACTAGTAATTCACTGTATCTTTTAAATTTTTAATTTTCAATTAGAACATAACAATTAGGTTGCTGTCTAATTTGTATCAAAACTAGCATCCAGTAAAATTCCTTTTATGAAATGTGTGGTTTTAAGAGACACTTAAATGTTTTTCCCCCTCTTCCATTCTATCACTGGTACAGGAAATAGAAAAGGTAGGGCTGAAAATGAATGCTGCTAACACAAATTCTGCTGAATTTAATTTCCATTAGATTTCCACACTGCTAGGAACTTTTTTGGCAGCCTCCCACAAAATGCATAATAAATTACTCTTGTACCAGTAAAGGATTTCATTTTTTCTGATTCACTTAATGACAAGATGTCTGTAAATTTTCAGAAAGAGTTGCTCAAAACGTCATCATATTTTGCCCCAATGTATTTTTTTAACATGAATTTGCCCTTTTTCTATTTATCAAAGAATAATGATTAGGGTGGTCAAGGAAAAAAAAAAGCATCAGCACAGCATCCTGCATGAAATGAGTTTAGTAGACTATATGGCTGATTTGAGCTTCCAGTGTCTAAGCGTCCACAGTACAAAGGTATCTCCAGCACAGTTGTCACTAATTGACAACTGCTGGAGAGACTAAGTACTAAACAGGCACAAAGCACCCTTAGGCGTGATCCTAGCTGACACACAGACAGACCACTATGGAGAAGTCTGTACAGTCAGTGTCTGACACACTGTTCTATCAACAAATTCCTGGCTGTGAAACTCTCAACTCTAAATTAATTTGAAAAAAAAAAAGTAAAACAGGGCAAAATGTTTAGGTATTAATATAAAAATACTTAGGATATGATCAGATTAAGGGCTTACTGCCCTGAAATGCAAATGACTCCACTAAGCATTGAGAATGTTCAGTACTTCAAGCCCAAGATTAAGCATACGTCCATAGATGTCATAAATGTCCCTTAAGCTCCAAGTTTTATCAAGGGCAACAGGATCATGTTATAAAGAACACTGCCTTCTATTCTCATCTGCGAGTCTGTCCTACTCGTTTCACACTTTAAATACTGATGGTCTAAAAGAGCCAAAGTTATAAGAACAAGTGAGTGGAAAAGGGTATAGAAAGCATGCTTCCCTTGCACCAGCAACTTCAAACATTCAATGCTTAGTATGGGTGTTCATGATTACTAGGTATTTTTACTGTTGTAGACTTCATACAATGCCCAGTGAAGTCAGCATGATTCCACACAAGTCTGCTTTCTATGATAACGCTCCAAGTTCTGCATGTTTTATGGCACACATTTTCCACTCACCCTGATGTATATTTTTTTACAAGAGACAATCAGCAAATTACTTATATCTATGTGACCAACTGAATAAAGTCTGGGTAGGGAAAAGGTCACAGAGCCATTAGCAATTCTGCACATATTAATATAAAAGGCCAGACTATCTCTGGCCCTAATAAAGGAGCCAAGGAAGTAAAAGAAGGTTCCTCCTCTTGCATGAAGCAGACGATCAAGGACAACAGACTTTTCTAAGTCACCACCATAGCACATAAGGGAGCCCTGCCAAAGCAACACACTGACCACTCACTCCTGTGCGTGCCTACTACCAGAAAGGAGTCAGCATACCCATATTAAAGAGCTGCTCAGTGATGCTCTCCAGGTCTCTACCCTGGGATCTTCTTCTTGGCATATGTTCACAGCAGCCAAAGGTGACTTATTTCCTTATTTCAGGAATTTGTCCTGCTCTCAGCAGGACCGGGTAGATGGGACATGGTTCTCGGCAGCAAAACCTGGACACAGCGCAAAGGTGGTATAATCATGCCCTTGCACCAGTTTTGTCCTTGCTGTAAGTTAGAGAAGACTTGTGGATGCTGCACATTCCTTTTGGTTGGTAACAACTCCTAACTAGCCATCTGATTTGATTGGAAACAAACTGTCTTTCCACCTTTACACCTCCACTCCAGAAATAGCAGTCTATGCAAATGAAAATAAAAAATAAAAAGAAGATTGTCAGGCCTAAGGCTCAACCCTGAGAAGGCTACGTGGAGGGACAGTCTGGTGAAAAGACCAGAAGCAGAACCGGCAGAGAAAAATATGGCATGTGGGAAATGGAGGAGTTATTTAAATGAGCTCTACTTTCCACAGCCCCAGTGCAACTGCCTTCAATACAACCGATGAGGCTCAAGCTTTTAATTCTGATCGTGGTGCAAATCTGATTATCATGCAATTTGGCTCCTCTCTAGCAATTCACAGCCTGCCCTATACTCTGCAGGTGTGTTTGCACTATTTGCACAAGGAATAAGGGCCAAAATCAAATAGAATTCCCTGTTTTTAACTTTTCATCCTAATATTTGATATTGTTTTATTTGATTGATTTTTAAGTATTGTCATATTTTATGTTCAATTTTACTTTTGCCTAAATTAGTAGAACTTGTGATTTTATTGTATGCTTTTACCAATAACCACAAACCATTTAATGTTATTATTATACAATGCATACTTTTATTGGTAATCCTGTGGTATCATGTTAGCTAATGCTTTAAATTTACTATTCCTGGTCACCATGCACAAAACAGCAATCCTATTTTAAGTATTTCATGAGTACAACAAGTGAATTTAACCCTTCACAGTTTTTCTTACCAAATATCTTGGAGAAGAAAGGACATAAAAGGAGACAGAAGCTTCCCCAACCCCTTTTTTTTCATTTTTAGACCAATGTTTCACTTTCAGAATTCCCTCCCTTTGATGTGCTCTGTTTATTTTATTGGATTCTCAGAATTCTTTCATGTCTAAGACAGGCCCTTTTTATAGTCTTGTTTGATGACATCAGAACCAAAAATCCAGTGCCTCCGAAGCTGAGCAGCATTTTGGTAAACTGATTCCATAAAAACTATAATTGCTAAAAGGGCGTTTTAGAGTTTGTTTGTTTTTTAAAGTGAAATTATGTATTTCAGAAAGAAACCACTGGAAAGAATTTCCACTGGGGGACATAAGACACTGAAAAATAGTTATAATAAACAACAGTCTTTTCCTTAATAAAGGAGCAGCAAATGTAACAGTAGGGCAGCTTTTAAATAAAAGTTATAGTTGATTAAAGGCACAGAAGATCAAAGGAGTGTGTATATGTGTATACATAAATAAATGTTAGAGGTTATAAATGAATCTACTTTGCACCTATATATAGTATTAACTCTTGCAAATATTAACCGGAGGCAATACTGAGGTCCTATGCATTGGTATGAGGACCTTTCCGATATATGGTGAAAATAAAATTGAAAAGACCAGGACAATCCGAAAGTACTTATAGGATCAATCCTATGAAGTGCTGAGCACCTCCCCCTACTGCCATTAAAGCCACAAGAGTAGAAGGACAAGAGTAGAAGGTACGCTACAATTTGTAGGATTAGATTGTAAACGCCTAATCTTGCTGTTGAATTGAACGGGAGCCTTTCTATTGACTTCAATGCATTTTGAATTCATGACTTAATTGCACGCTGTAGTTTAAATCCAATCTTCTTGCTTCCATACAAAAACAAGATGGAGTTTTACTGCTTTTTACAAGGAGCATAAAAATATGTGTGCGCACATGGGTGTCCATGGGTGTTTGTGTACACAGGCTTGTGCATATTTTTTAAAAGTTTTGGAAAAGATGAAAGTATTAGTGCTTTCATTTATATATATAAATATATATATATATATATATATATTCACAGGCCTGTATCCAATGAATTTATTTTATGTGCACAAATGCTCTTTGAGGTTATCAATATGTCATACATTCTTAAAACGTGTTTTTAAAATGAAACAACCAAAACTTTGAAAACAGAACATTTTGATTTAAGCTTTAGTTAACTTAATAAATATTATATAGATCTTAATTAAGAGGTTCGTAAAGTACTTCAGCTTGTCATCTTGTTTACATTTATATGCAATTTCCTCAGAAAATCTTGTTCCAATATCAGCTAACAAAACTGAAAAGTTTGTTTAGATTATTGTACTGCTAGATAAGATAAAAGTTGAGATAACATATTACACAGTGACCTGCTTGCTTACAAATACAGATAGTATTTTATCACTTACCCCTGAGGCTGCAGATTGTGCGCTAGGAGAGGCGTTTTTGCTACAATCATCTGAGTTAGTAGAAGACGTGGATGTTGGAGTCATAGGAACTGCATTATTATTGTTACCTGAAACAGCAGTAGCTGGAATTAAAAACAAATATTTTCCAGTATGGAAAAAAAACTTACAGCCAATCATCTTAACATATTATATTTACCAGAACACGCCTTTGATTTATTTATGTTCTTTGGTTTTCGCTTCCTAGTCTGAATTCCTTCTTTTTTCATTGCAAGAGGCCGAGGAACCTGAAAAAGAAATCCACACAGATAATAAAATTTTGCATGTACAAGAGTCATAAGAAATCAAATTATAATATAAAGTCAAATTATGACACCAGGAAAATCAGTTGCAATTGTCCACTTTAAAGTCTTATTTTGTAGAGATTACATCAAATCTCATCATTCAAAAATGACTACCGTTTCCTGTGTTCTAGCAGAGATTCCGTAAAGGCCTAAGCCTTCATTTATCAAATAAGCAAAATGCTCATTAGCATCAGCCATTTTACCTGAGAAAGGACAGCCAGGTTAAATTGTAGTGCTTTACGGATTGGTCCTAGAATGAATATATGCAAGTGAGGAAAGCCACTTATGATGGGCCTGTGCCTGTTCCTACTGGCACCTAACTGGGTAAATCAGGCTTCTGAATAAGTATTTATAAAGCAGGAGTATATTTAACTTAGCATGCATTATTGTAAGTAGTTCTCTGTGTGCATTAACCTATGATATTCAAGTTTATTTTTATACAGAGAAAATGCCTAAATATCTGCTTTGTATTCTGGGTCATTACAGGCATAATTATTATACCCTTTAAATGGAAACTACATACATAAAATACTGAACTTAAGTTTAACATATTTAAGAATACAAACTGCTGAAAATCTAATTAAGGACTGTACTTGCTGTGACTGTAATGCTTACAGCCATGATTTAATAATCTCTTTGAAAAAAAACCCCAAACACTGGACCAGTCGCTGGTAAATTCTACTGCTCTGATTCTTCAAACACTTGTGCAAGCATGTAATTTTACCCACAGATGCATAAGAGGTTCCAAGGTCTAGCCCTAAATGTATTCCATTATATTCACAAGTACAGTTACTTTCTTGCAACATTATTATTTGTCTAAGGCTCGGTCTACACTTACAAAAGTTTTGCCAGCCTAGGTATGTGCATTTGGAGTGTGAAAAATATTTTTTTACCAGTATAACTTATTTTGTTCAGGGAACTGGTTTCAATTATATCTTTTTTGCTGATGTAAGCTGCATCTCTACTGGGAAGGGGGGTTACCAGTACGAAAATTATACCAGTATAGATATACCTCCAAACACTTTAAATGCTTTTAATTCACTGAAAAAATATAAGCAACTCTGTCTCCTGCATTATATGATAAGTAGTTTTTTTCGTATAACTCTACATAATGTGCATTAATGGAATTTTAAGCTATCTTATTTAGACTTTGACTACACCATTAAAGTCAAGCTTTGTCATTGACTTCCATGAGGTCTTAGACTTTGCTCCTGCTAGTACTTGGAACACTGAAGTTAATAGAAGTTCCATACTACATCCATCGGGCCGTAATTAAACAGACAGACTGAAATAGCCCCTGACAATACTGAAGTGGCTGCATACCCCATGAAGTTTCATGTAAAGGCCGCAGGCATTGCATACTGGCTCGCCTTCTGCATTCCGACGCCACAGGGTGGTGGTTGTGGTGTGACAGTTGGCACAAGACAAACCAAGCCGCCTTGATGAAGGCTAGAGACAAGCATGAGTAAACACAAAAATCAGCAAACAAATACAGTATAAACACAGTGCTTACACATTTTGCACGGAAAAAGGGAATCTACCAGTGACTAGATTTTAAAATGCATTATTGCAAATGCAGCTAGGATAACGAGTAGTTTTCGACTGCTGCTTCACAGTATGGCCTAATAAAGTCTCACTGAAGCCCAAAATTAAGTTATTATAGTCATTTTATAGACTGTAAAATTGATTAGAAGAGATTATGAGATGTCTGAAGTTCTAGATAAGTCAATCACAAAGGTAAAATTAAAACTCTGAAGTCCCTGATCTGAGGTCTTATGCTCAGACCACCGGACACCTTCACTTTCTCTGACAAGGTGAATATGAAACCCTCTTGCCAGAGTTGCATAAAAAGAAAACCGGGCAAAGTCTACAAGTTTCTTCTACAGAACTTTCAAACCGTTCTCCCTCCTCATAACATGCTACTATAACGTAATGGTGAAAAAAATCAGCTTCTTTTAATCACCTTCCCACATGAGCACAACAGCTGCGAAAAAGGAATTTTGTAGTATGTTAGAGATTCTGTAAAAAGCAGAAAAGACAGCTTAATTTTCATGTGCTGAACTTCACTTGAAGGGCTGAGAATAGCAAATTTCTATTTTGACAAGGAAAGGAATAGGGAGTGGATATCAAAGGGCCTGAGTATGTACATCAGTGTCTTATTTTGCAAAAAAAAAATTTTTAATTATCACCAAGTAAAAAATAACAAACTTCAGGAATGTGAATTACAGAACAGATCTTTTGCTCTTAATGTTCTAAGAAATCAGAAAATCGATGTGTGACAACAAGGTCCATCTTACAAACAAGGCATTTATGACACACTTTAGTGGAGTTTGGAGCCAAGATGAAGCAACCCTGTATCAGAAATGGCCATATAACAAAGAGCTTTATGACTGCAGGCTATATATCATAAGTGAAGCCAGTCCTCATAAACATGTGAAATGAAGGTGAATGGGTTATAAAAGTTCCTGTAACAAGTGATCTCTTTTACATTCATCACAAGCAAGGAATTCAAGCTACCTCATAAATCTGTTA
The DNA here is from genome assembly GCF_000455745.1 of Alligator sinensis. Taxonomy (NCBI): domain Eukaryota; kingdom Metazoa; phylum Chordata; order Crocodylia; family Alligatoridae; genus Alligator; species Alligator sinensis. The sequence continues at coordinate 300,239 of NW_005842645.1, read as the reverse complement.
TTTTGCAAAGTATTGCATTGTCAAAAAATCGGTGTGCAGTTATGTGTTTGCAAGCTGAACAATTTTGCATAGAAGAGTGAGCTTCAGAGAACCACATACATCCTGTCATGACCATAAATAAAAAGCTCACAAGCAGAACTAATTAGCTGGGGATACACCCTTCCATTTGGAATCATTTATTGCTGGTTTGCGAGATATATTTGGTGACCTTTGATACCACTGAGACACCTACCAAATGGAAAAAAAAATGTTTGAGAATAAAAAGAAGTTCGGATCCACAGTTAGGTCACTCATGTCACTTAACAGTAAACTGTAATTCTGTATCTAAGAAAGAATTATAAATTAAATATAATTGTCTCAGCTGGGAATTATATAAATAAAAGTTACTTGTCACATTTTGAAAAAAAAATTCCCAGACTGTAGTATAGACTGCAACACTGGCATTAAATACTTACATATTTTTTTTTAATTTAAAAATGAATAGCATTGAAATAGAACTTCTTGTCATGTTAATTACTAAGAGAAAATAAAAGACTGTGTGGGCCCCAATTCTGGGCATTTCTTAAGACAAAATTCTTACTGAACTCAACAGAAATACTGTAAGATAAGAACTGACCCCAAGCATATGTTACATTTGCTTTCTTGGTGAGTGACATGCTGTTACAAAATTCACATAGTTAGACCTTATTTCAATTTTCTTTTTGTTTTCCTTTTCTTTCCATTTTCATGTACTTATACATCTCAATTTATTCTGCATTTTATACAGCTATAATTTTTTGTTTTGTTCCTGCATATAAACTACTTTATTTACAAAAAATATAAAAGTTTGAGAACTAAAATAGCTACTCTGCTTCAGGAATTTTACCATGGTCCTAAGCGAAAGCAGGACAGTGCTCTGAGTGTGCTTATCGTTCTCACCACATTTTCCATTTTAACTTATTTCCAAGTTTGTGAATATACAATCACACTCAATATATAATTATGACCCTTGTATAAGAAATGGCTTATTAAGAGATTTCTTAGAACACTGCAAGCGTTTGTTCTGTTGTGGTGTCAAAATGAAATAATGCTGCAGTCTGGTTGTGTTCTATCTCCCACCCTTCCCAAAAATGAAAAATGAAGCTGATCAGAAATCTCACAGCCCAGATGCCCAGCTGGCATATATCTGTGCAGTGCCATAGCACTGAAGCCAGTGGAGGTCGGACATCAGGCACAAACTGGGGGAATGGCTCTGTGTCTTGTCTTTGTTCCCTACTTACTGGTATTTGCTAAATAATCAGTTTAAAAAATAGGCATCCAATACTTAACTTCTGAGTTAAATTCATTCTTTGGTTTAAACAGATGTTGACCTGATGAAAAACATAGGGTTCTAGAAAGGTCATTGGCTTGTTTTCTTCCAGTAATGTGAAGTTTTGGAGAAAGTGATTGAATCATTATTATTTTTTTAAAAAGGGGATTTCTTTTTTATATTACAGAAATATGAACACACAGAAGGCCTGGGGTGGCTGCAAGGCTCTTGAAAGTTTGATCAGGTTGATACACTTTCCACATATATGGATCCAAACTTCAGCTTGGATTTTATCAGTATGATTTATTATAACTAATCCATTACTGGTCATTATTGAAAAGAGTATTCTCTTATATGTCTGTTCTCCACTCTGTTTTATTAAACATATAATGCAACTCTTCTTTTGCTAATTTTTCTCCTTTCTTATTTAATGCCAGCTTTGAGTTATAAATGGGGGTTCTGGTTTTTAATATTTATTTCCCTCCCCCTGGTTTTCAATGTCTATTTCTTAGACAAACTTTGATTCATTTTGGGGAGTAAAATAAAACAAAGGCTATAATTATTGTTTAAACAACTGCTTTTCTTTGAATGATATACAAAATGTCCCTGCTCTCCCAAGGAATGAATTCTCAGCAAACAAAAGCCGGTCTTCAAGAATTCTTAGCTCCCTGAACAAACTATTTTCGAAATTGAAAAAAAAAATCATTGAAACTTCCAGTATTTTCAGGGCATAGCTTTTAGTAAAATCTGTGAGGCTGCACTGCCAGGGATTATCAATTTAAAAAGCCAAATTATAACCAGTCTACATGCAACCAGCTCAAAGGGCTAAGGGTTATTTCCCCAGTTTATGCTTCAGGACAGTTATGGCATAAAGAGGAGCCAGGCAGGGAAGCCAAATGAAGTAAGAGGAAGGCAGCAAAAAAACTGCCTTTTGACTTGCAGTCAAAAAAGGGACCTTTTGGCCTAGGTACTGGGCAGAAAGAGCACTGTGGTTTGTAGTTGGGGGGAGGGGGTGGTAGCTAGAGCACAACCAGGTAACTTGGCTTCAAACAGGATTGCCTGCACCTTCGCCAGAGGTAAAAGGGCTTTTCAGCTGCCTTGAACTAAATCTCTGCTTGTCAAGAAATTGGGCCACTCTCTGAGCCAGGCGCTCGACACACTGGGGCAACTATTTTAATTTCTAAATAAGAGAACTTTTACACTCTTTTCTTCTATGCCTGAAGAAGGGTGCATGTGCCTGAAAGCTTGCAAATAAGGATTTTTTTTTTTTTAAATGTTGTTGCAAAAATCGAGTTGGTCTAATAAAAGAGATCACCTCTCCCACAAGTTCTGATTCCTGGGGCAACTACTGGCACTTGGCTCCAGTGGCATCTGTGGGCACTGAAGAGGAGATGTTGCCTTGGGGTGAGGCAGTGAGCGCTCAAGGGGAGCAGGACTGAGCCCTGGGTGCCAGGGAGGCCAGGACTCACCACTCTCTTCTGGGGTTTGATGAGGGGCCGGCTCAGGCCGTTCATCTTGGTGTAGAGCCCACAGGCGTTGCACAGGTAGTTGCCGGTGCCGTCCCTTCTCCACAGCGGGGTCTGGATGGAGCCGCAGTTCACGCATTCCCGGCTCTCCGACAGGTCCTCCAGCAGCTCTGCCGGGGACCTGCCTCGGCCCCCGGCAGCCCCTGCCCCGGATCCCAAGGACGGCGGTGCCTGGCGGGGAGCAGGATCGGGGCTCTACTCCCCCGGCGTGAGACCCGCCCCCCTTTTTCATCTGATCAGGATCAACCCAGACCTTCCCAGCGGGGGTTGCTGCAGACAGGGGCAAGATCCGATGGCTTCCCTCCACCCCCTTTTTTATTTTATTTTTTTATTTTTCTTGTTTTTGTGTACGGCGCAGCAATAAATCAAAGCGCTGCTGCCGGAGCAGAGAGAGGGGGGTTGTTTTGGTTTGGGTTTTTTGCCCCCTTTGCAAACAAATAAAGGCGGGGGGGCTCTCCCAGGGCCCCGCGATCCCACTATGGGGAATCACAGCGAATTGGGGGGGAGAGGGGTGCCCCTGCCAAGCAGGCAAGAGCTGCGTGCAGGGAGGGGCTCGCTGGACGCCCTGCGCTTGACACCCTCCGGGGCGAGACAAGAGCCGCGACCGCGCGCTCCCTGCTAGCCCCGCCGTGCGCGCGGAGCTGGTGGGAGACGGGATAATCCGGCTCGTTAGGAAATGCAGCGAGGGGGAAAATGCTGAGCTTCTGATCACAGCGCTCTGCTAACCACTAACCCCCTAACCAGGGGCAGAGGATAAAGAAAAGCCAACTCTCCAAAGAGGCGCTTGCAACCTCCGCTTTCCCCCGCGGCTGCCTCCCCTCTCCCCACTTCCCAGCCCGCCCTGGCTATCGCAGCGCCGCGCTTGCAGGGCCAGGATTTCAGGGTCACTTTCTTTCCACGCCGCTTTCCTGGCCGGAGAGAGGAGGAAGCCGGCTTTGTGGGATCACAGCCTCGCGAGCCATTCGTGTCCCTTCCCTGCCCTGATCCGCCTCCTTGATTCATCATTTCGTTACTCCTCTGCGCCCCGCACATTAGGGAAGCGAACGAGATCTTGTAAACGTCAAAGAAGAAATGCCCCTGATGCCACTCAATCATGTTGCCTACAGACACCCTTTGTTGCTGGCCTGAATGAAAAAAAAAATCCAATCCAATCCTGCTCCCCTCCTTTGCAGAAAAGGATAAATTAAAAAGAAAAGAAATCAGAGCAGGGCAGAGCTCGCTGTCAGCCTGTAACTCTCAACACATCACTAAGATTTATTAATCTTCCCACTAAAAGCCGCCATTAAATGCTGTAATCAGGAAAAATGCTTAAGGCTTCAAGGACACTGGAGTTAAACTGTTATTTGTCTCAACTGTTGACTTTAAAATGTCCCCTTCGTATCTAGGGAAAAGAAATTCGGTGATAATAATAAGATTTCCCCGGCGCTGGGTTTGCTTGCTCCCAGCTCCAGCGAAACGCCCTTGCATCGGGCGAGCAAGAACGGAGCTGGAATTCGTAGGTGCAAGTTGCGCAGCCCCCAGACCAAGCCGGGACACCCCTGTGTGCCCCCCTGCGGCTCGGGGAAGGCGATGATGCGATCTGGTTTGACATATTAAGGCTTTTCGATACAGAGCCTCGTGTTTGTTCTGCCAGAGCTGCTTTCTTATTTCTTAACAAAAAACAAAAAGAGACAGACCCAAAAAACTGTACAGAGCTGGGTCTTGTTTTAATGCAGAATTTTAATTCGCGGGGACAGAAAACGATTTTTATCCCTAACATGACGGGAGAAGTACAGTTGCTTTTGTTTGGGCGCTTTTTTTGTTGTTTTAAGTTTTGTTGTTAAACTTGATACAAAGTTTTCAACTTTTGTTTTTAGTTTTAGTTTTGTTTTTAAACTTTATTCAAATCTCCCTCTATCCATTCATTTCTTCTCTTAAAAAAGACTCAATTTTCTCTCCTGTTAGTCCTCCCCCTCCCTTTCCCCAGGACTAAAAGAGAAGATCTACGGAAATTTTACAGGGCGTTATCCAAATCCGTGGTAGACACCAGGCATGTTATCAATGCTGCCCAGGTACAGCGATTTTAATAGTCAGCGCCCAGAGCAATAAATGCCACGATTATTACGATTATTCAGTATTATTATTATTATAGGATTATTAGGATTATTGCAGTATATATCAAACGCGAATGAAACTCAAGGCAGAACTGCAGGCTGAACACACTCTCTCTATATATATATGTGTATATACATGTAACATACATATGTATGTATGTGTGTGTATATACATACACATATACATACATACATACACATACATATAATACATATAGTTGAACCTGCAGCTCTGCTTTGAGTTCCATATATTATATATATGGATATCCATATATGTGTGTGCTCCGCAGAGACCTCTTAAACAAGAGAGCATTTGGATCAAAGGGGCAGCTCTCGCCTCTGTCTGATCGCAGTGAATGGAAGAGATCCGGACCCTGACACCTTCCCAAAGGACTGAAGAGGAAGTGTCGGGATAACCCCCCACCCTGGCAGTCTGCGCTCAGATGCCACTCGGGTTTCAGGTCAGATCCGATCTGTGGCAGGGGCGCAGAGAGGTGTTAGAGGACCTGTTCCGGGACACTTGTAGTTTGCGGGCCAGATCCATGCATGCTTGGGCTGCTCCTTTCCTAAAGGGCCAGTGACAAGGGACCTGCAGTCCCTGTCCCTAAACCCACACCTTCTCGGTCGCAAGGTCACCGACTCTCGGGGACAGAGGAGGGGAAGCCTAGCCAGGCGCGGTCAGTAGGAGCGGGGAGGTGCTTCCCCGGGAGGCCGCAGCAGGGAATCGGCCCCCGGTCTTAGCCCCTCTGGCAGAGCAGAGCAGCCAGGGCTGGCCTGGCTTTAACAGTGAGTCCGACACAAACCAAAAGCAAAAGGCGCTTTCGTGCCCTGTGTTAGGACCGGGCATGCAAAGGGAATAAGAGATCCGGGCAGAGAAAACCAGACCGCTCGCCCTTCCCTGCAGCTCTTGACCTCTTCCAATGTAGGGTTACCCTGCCTCTTCCTTCCTCTTCTCTACTCCCGTCCCTAACCTCTCTCCATTACTCTCCCCGCTTCCCTTTCTGTATGAATTTCCCCCTGTTTCCCACATTGATCTTCACCCCACGCTCCTCTCCCTCGGCAGGAGGCACGGTTTCTTCCTGGGGGATCTGATCCACAACCCAGTGACCTCCTTCTTCCTAACCCTGAACTTTGCCAGTCCTGACACCTCACTCTCGTCTTGCGTGCAAGAAGGCCTTTCAGCTTTTCTCCCTTGGTTTCCTTTCCTGCTCGGCTTTTGCTTTCCACGGCTTTCTAAAAAATCTTCTCCATTCTCTAGCTCGTGCTAGGAAAGGAGCCCTCTAAATCCAGTAGGTAACACCGAGGGGTAGGGGAGCGATTGCTTTCGGCTTCTCTGGGGAGAAGAAAGATGTCCTTGGGGACTAGCTCCTTTGTTTAGAGGCAGAGGAGAAGAAAGAAGAGAAGAAAGAAGAAAAAAGAGGAAAGGAAAGGGCAAGGCAAGACAAGGCAAACAAGGAAAGGAAAGGAAAGGAAAGGAAAGGAAAGGAAAGGAAGAGAAGCGAAGCCGTAGTGAATCCGTGTGCCCGGGATACTCCTTGGCAGGCTCGGCCTAAGCCAGCACCGATCAAATCCAAAGAGAAAGCCTAGTAGAACAGAAGAGCCGACGAGCAGGCAACCCCCACGGAGTGACACCGGCGCTCCCCTCCCTTCCCCGAGCAGACCCGGCCGGCACCGCCCGACAGCCCATGCCCAGATCCCGCCCGCGGGGCTGCCCCGGCAAATCCATGTCAGCGGAGCGCAGGGTGCAGCGGAGGGCGCGCCCGGGGCCGCCACCAGCGCGGGGAAATCTCGGCCACGGCTGCACTGGCACCCGGCGGGCTGGCGGGGAGGATGGCACGGGGAAGGGGCGGCTGACCCGGACTCAGGGCTGGCTTTTTTTGCGGAGGGGTTCTCACGACCGCGCCGATAGCGATCTCCTTGTAGGCAAGAAGAGCCACCCCCCGCCCAGCCCTAGATGGATGGGCCCCTGCTCGCAGCACCTCGGTCCCCCGGCCCTTACCTGCGCTGGGCGGGCGCACGGGCAGCGGCGCGGCGCGGCTCTGCAGGCAGTGCAGCATGGAGTTGTCGAAGGGCCCCGCGGGCCAGGCGGGCGCCAGCTGCGGCCCCAC
>NW_005842645.1:289240-292530 GCF_000455745.1 Alligator sinensis | reverse complement strand
CCGGCGCCACTACCGGCCGGGACCAGGAGCAGCGCCGCCGGGTGCGCAGCATGGGAGAGGGGGAGGGGGGCGGTGCGCGTGTGTGTATGCATGGGCTGGATGGGTGTGTGCATGCACCTGGGGGTGCATGGGGGGGGTGCATGGGCGTAGGGAGTAGATAGGGGGGGGTGTCTGTGTGCACGTGTGTATGGGCGTGTGTGCAAGGGCCGGATGGGTGTGTGCATGCAGGGATTATATGTGCATGTGTGAGGGTTGGATAGGTGTGTGTATGTGTGGCTGGGTGCGTGTGCACGTGTGTATGGATGGGCGTGTGTATGTGTGGATGGGTGCAGGGATTGTATGTGCATGTGTGTGTGTAAGGGCTGAATGGGTGTGTGTATGTGTGGGTGGGCGCGTGTACACATGTGTGTGTGTGGATGGGTGTGTGCATGTGTGGGTGTGTGCGTGTGTGGAGGGACTAGATGGAGGGCATGTGTGTGGGGGGGGTGGACAGGTGTGTGTGCAGGGGTGTATGTGTAGATCGGGGTCTCTAGGAGGGGTGTGTCGGAGATCACAAGGAGACGGGGGGAGACCCGCCCCCAAGGGATCGATCAGCAGCTGCATGTGGCCGGGCCGAGGGCGGGGGTGGGTGCCAGCCGGCCCCGCTCCCCCCCACCCCGGGAGCGCCCCTGGGGCGCGGCCCACGCCTGCACCGAGACCCCGAGGGAGCCAGGGGGCCGGGCCCGCGGGAGAGGCCGAGGAAACGGCAGCGCCGGCGGGGCAGGCAGCGGTGCCAGCGGCTGCGCCTGGAGAGCGGCCCCGGAGCTTCCTTCCTCGGGGCCTGCAGCTCCCGGGCCCGGGTCGCTGCCCGCCCGCACGCGCCCTCACCCCCTGCAGAGAGGCACCAAAAACCCCGTCCCTCCGGGCGAGATAAGTGGGAGATAAGGGGCCCGGCCTGAAGATAAGGGCTCGCGGGGAGCTCCCCAGGGAAACCCTCGGGGGATCGGGAGGGACCGGGGAAAGAAGGAGCAGCAAAAGCAGCGCTCAAACCTCTTGCGATCACTTCTCATGGGGGTCCCGGCGTCGGGGCGCGGAGCCTGTAATCCAGCGGGGAGGCGAGCGCGGGCAGCCCGAGTCCGGGGCTCCCGCCGGCTGCTGATGTATAAGAAGGAGAGAGGAGGCGCCTCGAGCCGCCCGGCCGGAAAGCTGCGCGCAGCAAGCCCTGATTGGATTCAGCCGGCCCTAAACAAACACGGCGCGCCGGACAGTGCCGGCTCCCCTGGGGCAAGGGCGTGCGGCTCCCTGCCGGCCCGGCCGCGGCCCCATGCGGAGCGGGGCCGGCTTCGCAAGCTGGACACCCGCCCGCGGACCAGGGATCAACCCCCCGCCCCCGACACCCCTTCCCCGAGGATCGTTCGTCTGTCTTGTCCACCAGCCCCCCCGCCCACCGCCCACCGCGCCCACGTGCCTCTCTCCAGAGCCACCTCCCGCTCGGAGTTGCCCCCGGGCCCTTCTTCCGCGCCTCTGCCCGGGCGGGACCCGAGCGCGCGGCTTCCCCCGCACCCCCAGCCCCTGCTCCCAGGTGCCTCCCCACCTGGACTGAAAGCAAGTGCGCTGGGAAGCAAAGCGCTGTGTCCCCGGGAATCTTAACAACTGGGACATACACGCACACACCTATAGATATACACATCGATGTATAGCTATAACTAGATATATGCACACAAAATCATACATATATAAGCTGTAGATATATAAACGTGTTCTATCTAGCTATCCACTTCTATATATGTATGTATGTACCTATCTCTCTCTCTCCACTTCTATATATGTATGTATGCAATTTATCTTGTTTCTATGATCTATCTATCTATCTATCTATCTATCTTTCGAGCCCGGGCGGGGCAGAGCCCTGTGAGAAGCTGGGAGAGCACTGAGATAGATAGATAGATAGATAGCTTTTAACTAACCCACCAGTCCAGTCTGTCAAATGGGGAAGCAAGATCCGAGCTTTTTTGCTATACCTCCCAAAAGTTGCGGCACCGCCCCCCACCCCTGTTTCCTCGCCCCCACCCCCGCACACCCCGGGGTGGGGAGCCGCAGCCTCCCGGCCCCAGGCGCCCCGCGCTCGGCGGCTCTGCACGGCTAGCCCTTCTCAAGCCTCACTTCCAGTCGGCCCGTGCAGCTCTTTTGCTGGCCTGTTTGGCTTCCACCGGCGTGAAACAAGGAGGCCAGCAACCTCCGAAAAGCCCCTCTTTGTACCTTTAAAATCCGAGCCAGGCTCCTTCTCGCCCTGCAGAAGGCTCCAGGTGAAGCCCGAGCTCATCAGTCTCCGGGACTCTCCGCTTCCGTCTTTTTCCCTTTCTGATCCCCCCTCCACCTCCTGCCCCCCTTATCTCCGCTGTGTACAAGCCGACCCGGCACTTAGCAGGAAAGTGACTGGAAATTAAAATAACTCCGTTCCCCAGAGGTTATCAGCTGGATATCTGTCATCATCAGCTTGTACAGAGGGAGACCCGGCTGTAACAGGGGCTGGCTGAAGCCTGTCTTGCTCCCTGCAGCCGCCAGAAATTATTCCTTCTGACAGACACAATTATAAAAAAACACAGCCCCCCAAACCCGCTGGCCAGGGAGCGGTGGCCCCGGGGCGGGCTGCGGCTGCTGCCCAGGTAAGGCGCGCGGGCCGGGCAGGCTGCGGGCCGGGGGCGGGAGGGGGCTGCTTTGCGCCGCGCCCGCGGTGCGTTTGGTGGCATTCGCTGACCGGGGAGCTCAAGGGGGGGTTGCGGAGGAGTGGTTTCTCCAGCGAGCGGGAAGCGATTTTACCCCACGCTCCGCTGACCCAGGGTGCCCTCGTGCCGGAGTCCGGCCGGCAGAAGCGGCGACCGAGGAAGCAGTCCCCCAACAGTGTGTGGAGGGCAGCCCTCCGCGCCTGCCTCGGCTCTGCGCGGCTCATCCCGGGGGCTCGGCTCTGGCTCTGGCGGGAGGGTCGCAAGAAGAGCTGACCCTCGCGAGGGACTTGGGGCCAGGCCGGAGCGGGGCAGGATTTCTGCTAACGCGCGTGAGAACAACTTCGGGTGCAGACAGACGTGATGCTCTGAGACGCGCGGTTTTGCCCGATCCACTTTGCTGGAGCCGCGGGGCCCTCGCCTCGCGCATGGCATGATACGCCTGGCGGGGCAAGATGCCCCGTGGCGGCGGAGCTAAGGGACCCGGACACACCCGCCTGGCACGGATCTCGCCCCAAGGGCCCAGGGGCGACCTGCCTGATCCCCTCCCAGTGCGACCCCGCGGATGAGGCTGTTTCCCTCGCAGCC
>NW_005842645.1:287533-287838 GCF_000455745.1 Alligator sinensis | reverse complement strand
GGCGCGCGGGGGACGCCGCTCGCCCTCCCCGGGCAGTGTTTATGCAACTGAATGTACTTCACAAACTGCTGGTAAATTTAGGCCGGGCTGATAAGCGCCGCGGTTATTACAGGCTCCGTGCTGTGCACTTCTCCCCTCTGCTTCTAATCCTAGCTCCCTACACATCCTGCTAGCAGGGCCACCCAGAGATCAGAAGCGGTTGCAGCTTGAAACCGTCTGTGATGCAGCTAAGAGCGGACTTCTCTGACCCGCACAACGATAGCTCCCGGTGAATTTTCGAACCTAGCCGGTAGGCTGTTTCCCTC
>NW_005842645.1:286814-287523 GCF_000455745.1 Alligator sinensis | reverse complement strand
CCAAATCCGTCTATTCAGAATGTACAGATAAAAAGCGTCTGAAGGGCGGGCGCGCGCGCACACGCGCACACACACACAGCTGCAAAGGGAAACAAACACGATTTAATTTGTTCCTGTCGCCTGGTTCTCACAGTATTTCAATGCAATAATACCGGGGCAATACAGTACAACTGAATGGGCTGGCAGGAACCATGGCAGGATTTCTTTTTCCTCTTCTTCTAAACTCCCCTTTTCCTCAGTCAACCTGGAGCAAAAAACTTGACTCATGCCAGAGCTCTACTAGTGACTATTTCCCAAGGGTCAAGGGCCCCTGGGAACACAACCCCACGTGTGGACGTGGCATAAGGGGGAATGCTCCAACATCCACACAAGGCACCTTTTCTTCTGTCCCTACAAGAAGTTATTCAGATAGGGCTGCTGCTGAAGAACTCTGCTTGAAGACCAGCACTAAAAGGATAAGGGTAAAGTTTGGGCTGGAATTTTTTATTATTATTTTCCAAATGCCTTGCGTTTTGCTGCTGAGGTTTGGGGGCTGGGCTTCAGGCAAGTACCAGGCATCCAGGAATGAAGATCAAATCCTTTTTTATATTGACTTCAGCCGGTGAGAATCTTGTGGGTGTGTCATCACCATACGCCTGAAGAGGGCTTGGCCTTCTGACATACGCATGCAGGGAGACAGAAATGAGACTACCGTTTGAGGGGAAGCAGG
>NW_005842645.1:275910-286802 GCF_000455745.1 Alligator sinensis | reverse complement strand
ATGGCACTACCCACACTCTAATGCAGAGACAGAAGTTTGAGAAAAAAGAGGATTCAAAGTAACAGCTTGGATCTGTTCTTCCCTCACCCCACCCTCTACACACTCAAACATGCTGCCTCTAGTCCTGAAATCCAAATCAAACCCCTAAGCTTCAGCAGAAAGCTCCAAAGGTTATTTTTGTGCCTGTACATAGGTAGCAATGGGCAGGAGAAGGTGATTTCCTGGAGCAGAAGCAGCTGTTAAGCAGCGTTGCTGTAACCAGGGACCTGCTACCTTTGTGCTTTTGGGTGATTTCCACAGAGACTTTTAACCAGTGACAGCCAAAGAGTCAGTCAGTTACAGAAACTAAACAAGTTGCTTTAGGCACTATATGTCATTTCCTCTTAATGATCATTCCTGTCTTACTTTTCTAGAGTCTTGAAATTTTCTATAAGAAAAATAATTCTTTAACGTATCTATCTATCTATAGATAGATACGTTAAAGAATTATAGATAGATAGATATGTTAAAGAATTATGTTAAAGAATTATTTTTCTTATATCTTATAGAAGTATTTTTAATATATCTATAGATAGATAGATAGATATAGATATATTAAAATCAATGTATGTAGGGTTCACTTTATTTGTCATCTGGTTTTTGAGACTAGAAAGTGCACCTGGGTCCTGTTTTCAAGCTCTCTCTCCACAATCTCGTAGAAAAAAAAAATATTTGTTTTTTAAATAAAGGGAAAGCAGAGCTAATATGTAATCTCCTGATTCCAGAAGCTGGGACTTCAAGTAAAACACAAATCTGTTAAAAGTCTGGGAGGCAATAACACTCCCTCTGAGGAGCCAAACACTACTAAAACCTGATGGGAATTTTGCTATCAAGAGTGTGTAAGAGATTCTGAATAAAGGAATGTGGGGTCAGTATTTTGGGGTGAACAGATCCAAAATGATTGTTGCCCAGGCACTGTTTAAATAAATAAAGGAAAAGTAACAAAACTAGACAGATAGACAGAGGCAGACAGACAATAAACTATATGTAGCAAGAGAGAGAGGCAAGCTTCCCTTATCTCCCAGCAGTGTGCTTCTTTATATGAGAGAGAGAGAGAGAGAGAGTATATAGTATATATATGTGTAGGTTTGCGACTTCTCTCCCCCATTTCTCTCTTCTTAGAACAAAACCAGAGACTTTAGCTTTTCTTGAAGAGTGACTACAGACACTTTATGTGGGTTCTGTATGTACAAATTCACTCCTATGCAATGACCGTTTTTATACCAAAAAATTGTTATATGTAAGGTAAATTCACTCTTATGCGATCGGTGTGGTGGAAGCTCAGAGTCAGCTGCTTTGTACAGTGCGTTGTGGGAGTGACGCACACCAAAATATAGTCTTCTGTGTGGATCTGTGCTCCTCACTCATTGTCTGTGACACGTGTTTTTGTAATTGCCATCCCCATTATGAAAGTACCCTGTGCTTGTGTGTACCGTCTGCTATTGGCAAGTACCAAAACTGTCTTGTAAAGTGGTAGAAATGGGTCTGCGGGTCAGTACAGTCAAAGTCTTGGAACGTATCCCTATTGTTACGTTATAAAGTGGGTTCCCTTTATGTGCCTTTTTCCAGGAACACATGTACCACATAAAGCGAGGGAAATCTGTACAAGTGTTGCTTTATTTCCAAGCCTATCATAAAAGAATAAAATATCAATTTCCATAACAGCATCTTGCATTCTATTACACAGCGTTTTAATAGGATCAAGATAATAGCTGTAAACTGGCTTTTCTCAAACACATTATATGAATGTTGGCTATGGTTTTGCCCTTGTGAATGATAAACCTGGAAAAAAATCCACATCTTTGCTCCCACTGAAATGTCTATTGGTTGTCTTCAGGCTCCGATTCATCAAGAAACATATATCTGAGCTTAACTAGGCACAGGGAGAGCCATGGGACTGTTTGTGCACTGCTGGATGAGATCTGGAGTGGGAATCTCCTCCCGTTATAATTGATGAGCATAAGGAAAGACTGAGATTTCAAGGTGTAACATTTTAAAAACACAAACTTTCTTCTCAGACCTCCCTTCCCATGTTCCTTTATCACCTGATCAGTAGGTATTAAAGAGAGCTGGGCCAACAATGGAAACCATTCAAAACATTGCGGGGGTAGGGGGGAGGTTCAATGATTTGGACAAATAATACATTCCTGGCTGTATTTCATAAAAATTGTGCTGGATGTTCTGCAAATAAGGCTGTGTCTGCAACCCTTACTCATGCACAGTTGATATCACAGCAATAGGGGCTCTATGAAACCTAAGGCTCTGATTCTGACACCCTAATGCCTTACACTTCATGTGCTGTTACATTGATTTCAATGGCACTGTACAAGGATCTCCCCAAACTTGATCCCATATCTTGACTCTGCCTTAATTTCTCCTTAGAATCACCTGCTCACCAGCTCTCACAACAGCCAAGTCACTGGTAGGACTTCTTTCTCTATGCTTCCTGCCTTGTCTCCTCACTAGTTGTCTTCCAGCTGGGCCTCACACTCATCATACTACATTTTCCATGCAGCAAAATTAGCATTTTATACCACACAGCCCACCATAGGCTTTCCTTATCTCCCAGCAGTGTGCAGTGTGAGCATACTCAATGACTAAGGACAGAACTTGGTACTACTAAACTGGAAGTCAAGGTGGCAGAATTGCTCCTGGTCAGAGAAATTTATACATCTCAAGACATGTTTTTTCAGTGAACAAAGGCAGACAAGGTTTTTTGGGTAAATCCAATATCTCTTATTAGACCAATGAAAATAGTTGGAAAAATTCTTCTTTGCAAGCTTTCGGGTACAAACACCCTTTAAATGAGTTTGTTTGTTTGTTGTTTATTTTGGGGAGGGGGCAAGGGACTAAGAAAAATTAAAATAAAAAAGCAAAACACAAAACTTTCTGCAAAATCAGAACTCTCCACAAAAGAGATTTCCATCTCTTTCCCCTACTTCAAGTATCACAGAACACCAAAAACATCTATGTTCACTACAGAGTAGACCTACAGCGGAAGAATGCAGGCCTTAGCTCAGCCAAGTACTTAAGAACCTTGTCTGCCTAAGCATGTGATTAACTTTAAGCAGGTGAGCAGTCCTGCTCAAGTACCTAGATCTCTGCTTAAAGTTTGAGATGAACTGCCCTGAATCTGGGAGATAATGCACAGGAAATTCCCCAGGATGACTCATTACACACAAATCTACTTGACAAGGAGCTCTGGGTAGGTCTTCCCAAAGGCTCTGATGGGGGCTTCAGTCCCTAGAGTCCTGCCTCTCTGGAGAGTGATACACACCCAAGAATGATTTTCCAGCCATTGGAGCCATCTGGGATCAGTGAAATCCAGCTCACAGCTCCCTAAATAGCCCTTTACTTTGTAATGACTCAGAAATGCCCAGTACACATCCCTCCCAAAGCAGTGTGTTCAGCCACAGTTTCCCTAGCCCTCATTCCTGAAGAGCACTGTTTTCCCCCCTCATTGGGCTGAATTTAAAATAAGAATCATCCGATCACTGCTGTACTGTGCAGAAAGTACATTCTTAATGGATGTCTCTGTTAGAGAGAGCTCTAATGCAAATTAATAACTTGATTTTGCTTGCACTGCAGCCAGTTCAAATTTTGCCACTGATTTAGGGTTAAGTGCAGGCTCTGACAGAAAGACTAATGTATTGATCTTTATGTTCCTGCAGAGGCTTGGATTACTGTATTGTCAGCTCAGAGAGAAATATCTCCCACAGCTGGGTGGATTAAGGATGTACAACCCTTTGGCAACTGTACAGACATATTTTACTCCCCCTCCCCAGCCTTTTATACTTTTTATTCCACTCCCATTTAGTACAGTAGTGCCATCTATGACTACAGTGACTTCTGTATAAATATTAATATTGAGGGTGTGATATATTCCTCTTTTTATGAAAGTTGTCTGAGAGGTAAAGCAAAATATTCAGACACAAACTTTACAGAACAGAGCTAAATATTTGGAAAGACTCATACATTAACTTTTCTTCTATGATTGTAATTTAACCTCGTTTCCTTTTTGTATGAGTTGTCCTTGTTCAAATGAAAAACTAGGTACTTTTTTCCTTTGTATCTTGCTGCCCAGGCACTAGGGTACTATTTTAAATTTGTCTAAAGCTATGCCTTTAAATTAGGAAGTCTGTTTTCCTGTGCTTTCCAGTAACGACTTGTGATGGTTTCATATTTTTGTTTTTTCTATATATGAATAAAGTTATCCTGCACTGTTCTCATTGTATGATAGGAGGTGAAAAGGTGGTGTTGTCATTTCATATTTAATTATTTCTGGTCATTGATTTTAATACTAGTGTTTGTCTGCTTCCTACCCTTGTTTTTTTTTTTTAATGGTAAGTGTTCATCGAAAATAATAACTCTAAGAATTCTGTCTGATAACTTTGTCACACTGGTATTATTTAGTGATATATTTTTCTTTGCAAAACAGAGAGAGGAACTAGACTGCTGGGTCCAATCCTGCATCCATACAAGTCAATGTCAACTATTCTATTGGCTTTGATGCTGCTGAATCAAACGGCACTCGCACTGAATGTAATGAAACTCTATTAGTAGTGAAGTTGAATAAGCATCTAAAATTGATGCATTACATTACAGTGTAGAAACTGGCTACTCTAGTTAGTAAATTTCAGCTTAGAGATGAGTGCTTCTATACAATATAAGATTTCAAAAAATAGTTTGCTGCATATTATTCTTATTTTAAATGAAAAAAAAAATAGTTTGCCTTGCCATCAGGTTTCTCCTCAAATAGATTCTGTTGCTTTTACCTCCCCACGCCCTTTCTTCATGACTGGTAGAGATTTCAATACAGTCTTATCCTCTTTATTAGACAAAAGACCCAGTTCTGATACCAAAGACACATAAAATACTAAAGCTATTAAAAGCAGTTGCACCAAATCAAATAACTGATGTACAGAGGGACTTAAATCTAGGACCATGGGACTATATTTCTTCCCCAGTCTCACAAATAATTTTCAAGTGTATATTCTTTTCTTCATATTTTTCTCCATTTTTATTATTATTGTAATAGAAGTGGATATAAAATCCACAGTAAATGTCAATCACACCTGAGTTACTGTAACTGCAGAACTAATAGCATTCCCCAGGGAAACAGGTCATGAAGACTTTATCCTCTCTTATTTAAAAAAAGAAAAAAAAGAAAAAAGAAAACCTTGCTCAAATAAAGAATATTTCAGGGCAAGCAGGAGCTATTTGCTACCTCTCTTGTACCTCACTAAGAAAATATAGTTTTCTGTCTGGAAACCCCTAAAGCAAGCATTAAAGGAGCTATAATTTTCTGTTCTTCTAATAGGAAAAATAATAAATGGACAGAGTTAGTAAAACTTTTTCCAACAGAATCTTAGAAGAATGCTGATTCCACAGAACTGAAATGTTTTACAGGAGCGTGTCAATATCAAAGACACTTGGTTTTAGAAAATATCAAAAAGAAGAACCTAAATAAGATTAAACCATTTAGACTGGACATTTTTGGAAATTAATATTTCATTTTTTTCATTTTGAAACAATTTTTTCATTTCAATATTGATTATAAATTAAAAAGTCAAAATCAAAGTGAAATATTAAAAATCAAACAAAATGAAATGTTTTGGACCCAAAACATTTTTTGGATTTTTGTTTGTTTGTTTGTTTCATGGAAAATTGGAAATTTGGGCTTTTTTCCACTTAGGGATGAAAGGAAGTTTTGAATTTCCTGCAGACTGCTTTTTGACCAACCCTATAAATTAAAGACATCTAAGATTTCAAACAGTAAACAAAAGAACACACAAATTAGAGAATCCAAATTTTATAATTTACAATAAATTATGTAGAACCTCTTAGTACCCTGTATGTTTCTTTGTTATGAAAGAATAAGTACAGATTTCATCTGCTAAATCCAGATAAGCAGAGTCAAGCAGGGCAGGGGAAACTGAATGTCAGGCTAATTAATATCTCTCAGTTCGGCCGTAATTTCATGCCTATTAGTTCTCTACATAGTATATATATAATGCATATTCTTCAATCTCAGATTTTAAATATAGTAGGATGATAAAAACAAGCTTTTATGAAATGTGTAGGGGCTGAGGGAGGAAAGAAAGAAAGAAAGAAAGACTTTTTTGACTTTTAGAAACATTTATTCTGGGGGTGACAAATGGGAGGCAGTAAAGACCCTACAGGTTGGCCTGCAAGGCCTGCCCACACATTCTAGACAAAAATAAACACGGGACAAAGAAATATATACATATATACAGTTCTATAGTGGGGATACCCAGGGGGGCCTCAGGGGTCGGCCCACACGGGCAAAGCCCGAAGTCTTGACTCACTGGACCTGCCCCCGCACCCTAAGCAGGTGGTGGCATCACAGCGCAAGGAGCAGCTGTCCCCCCTCAAGTCAGCACAACGCCCCCTCGACGGCCCAGCATTCCTCAAAGGTGGGCACTGTCCGCTGGAGGACCGCATGCTCAAATTCAAGCGAGAGGTGGGCCTGTACAAAGAAAGAAAGAAAGACTTTTGACTTTTATTTAGGTTTATTAAGGGGCAAAGTGGGTAATACTGCAACAAAGTAATAAAACACGGCCCACGCAGGGGCCCAGGTACAACACACAGAGCCTAGGACTTTGGCCTGCAAGCCCAGTCTAAAAACAAAAATATCCAGTACAACATAAGACTGCTGAGACCCCTGCCGGTACCCCAGGAAGGGCACTAGCAGTATCACAGTGCAAGGACTAAATGGCCACCCTCGACACAGCAGAGCACCCCCTGAATTGCCCAATGTGCCTGGAAGGTGGGCACCGTCTGCTGGAGGACAGCGTGCTCAAACTCCAGCGACAGGCATGCCCGCACCAAAAACTGGAAGAACCCAGGGCATCGTCTGAGCCAGCCCTGGCTAGCCAGTTCCTGTGGCTCTTGAGGGTGGCCATCTTAGCCTGGCCGAGTAAGAAAGAAAGAAAGAAAACCTAAGATTTTCTAGAGACTGAAATCTCCATTATACATAGGCAGACAGATATTAGGTTATATAAAATGATGATCAATTAATTGGCTTCAGTTTTTAAATAAATTCAGCTCTGTCTTTCATGAGTTGATGTTTGGAACATACCTCTTTCACTTTCCCTATAACATAAGCTCATCTTTGTTCTCTTTAGTAAAACACTTCTAATTTCTCTAAAGGGAGGCCTGAATATTAGCCTGTGTAATACTAAACATACCATTCTTACTCTTTTATGAGACTAATCCAGGGAAATTTAGAATTAATTCCAAATATCAATAATGTAAACTTTGTAGTATTAGATTAAAAAAAAAACACCTTTGTGAAATGCCAGATAAACGTAATGCGTATTTTCATTTTTAGTGATACATTTGCTCCGTCTTGCTCATTTGTAAAAACAGTTCACAAATAAAAATGTTGTTTTCAGTTCACTATGACTGATTGCATAAACTTTT
This sequence comes from Alligator sinensis, assembly GCF_000455745.1. Lineage (NCBI taxonomy): Eukaryota > Metazoa > Chordata > Crocodylia > Alligatoridae > Alligator > Alligator sinensis. The sequence goes on along the minus strand of NW_005842645.1, from coordinate 279,317 downwards.
CAGGATTGAAGCTGCTGCTTTTTCAGGATTTGTATAGAACCTAAATAAGATTGTCCCAATTCTGATAGGAGCCTTTGGGTATCTGCAACACTTAAGGACATAAAAATAAATTTAAGCAGACAAGTGTTTGCTGTTCCTGGGTATTTTTTTTTAAATAATTGCTGGGTATTCATGAAAACCTTTGGAAATTTTGAAATCTTCATGAATTTTAGCATAAATTAGTATTTCAATCAGAAGTGTTTATTTGCTGTTCACTATTTTCCCATTTTAAATGCTTCAACCATCTAATCAGAGATTAGAATTCATTGTCAGAAACAATGCCACATGACTTAGGTGAGCCACCAACAACATGAATGGCACATATTTAAAATGATCAGGTTTCAAACCACTACAGACAGATAATTATTCATCTAATTTATTTGGGCTACTGGCAGGTAGTGGATGTATTTGAGATGATCAGGATTGGTTGACTAACAATTCACTGACAAAATAAGGGTTTACAGTTGTAATGAATTATTATTCATAGCAAATATTTTCCCCAGCTCTCCATGTTGCTAATGTATGCAATTAAAAATTAAATTTGAGTTTAGCAATGATGATTCAAAAACTCTAGAGCAACTTCGTTTATTCCCAGTTTATTAAATACGTTTCTTGTTGGAGTGCCCTTGCTCTGATCTCATAAACTGCTTGCTTACATTCCCCAGAATGCGACAGACTTAAGAAGAGTTGGCAGCCAAGTACTAGTAAAGAAATCTACATAGAAAATGTAATCAGTGGAGTCACATTGTTTTCATCAGCTGAGATTCTGGGCCCCAGTGTTGGGACTTGACTCACAGCCCTGCCAGGCCACTTTGTTGAACTCAGATGGCTCCACTGAAACTGGCACATAACTAATGTAGCGTCATAACCAATCAAACCTGAGGGGGAGGTAGGTTTGGGTTTTTTTCGTTGAAGAGAAATACAGCCCATTTAGTAAACTGAAGTAATTTGAGTAGCAACAGAAAGAGTGCAGGGAGGCTGCTGTCTAAGATGCACAGGGATCCAGGAATGACTGAAAATAAGTCTTACCCCTCTGCTTTTTCAACTGTGCTTTTGCCCAAGACTATTTTATTCCTGCCTTTGACAGCCCTGATTTTCTTTTGGTTTGATTTACTGACTGCTGTCATTTTCTACTCTTTACTTTCACAATCACACTTCCAAACCTGATAAAGTTCAAGACCCTGAATGCTTCTGCTCTCCTAGATTTACAGAGTCTCCGTCTCACTGCCTCCTTGAGCAACTCCATGGCTGATTGAATCCTCATGGACTCAGCAAGGAGGAGTTAGCAGAGATAAACTCAAAGCCCTGAGAGAGACTGAAAAGGTAGTTTCCATCCAAGCAATTAACATCCAGATCAAGACAGTTACCTACTGATAAGAGATGGCTGCTAATTCACTTCTGAGAAACCAACTGTTAGTTTCCTCTCAGTGTTAGTGGCTTCACTTTGTAGTGTAGTTAAGCAGTACATATATCTATGTACAAGTAAACATATGCTATAAACAGATTAATATATGAATACAGTAATTTCCATGTAGGTCATTCAACCACTGGCAGTTTTCATCATTTTCATTTCACTGAAGTAGAGAACCAGCAAATTGCATGAATAAAGTCCACCTTTTGTTTCAATCATTTTTAGATAAGTGTTACAATACCATTTTTATAAGAAACACCAAATTATGAGTAATAAAAAATGGGATATCAGAAGGATCTTGGATAATAAAAGATTGTTACAGTGAATAGCTGTGTTATTCTACTGCTATAATGTCATGCTAGAACTCTCATATGCTACTGATTTTTTTTTCAATAGAAGTGATATAATCTAGTTTGAAATAGGTAGAAGGTAGTTGTATGGTCAGGGTTATTAGGATAGATTGAACCAATCTTTAATAATTTCTCACTCTGGCAAAACCCTTAATGGGGATTAAACCTGCATAAAGGCTTCAGGATCTTAACACGCTGATGTTTAGTATATGGAAATAACCTCTACAAATAACACAATTTTTAGTAGCATTAGTTATTATATGCAACATATTTTCTCTGTACTAGATTTTTAAATAAACACAACATTAAATCAACTCAAGGTCAGACAGACAAGTTCACTGACAATTGCATCCAAAAAGACTGGCATTGACAATCTTGCCAGTTTTATATAAGCCACTGGGGCAGGGGGAGAGGGGAGGGACCAACAGCAGTAAATAATGATCAACCAACTATATGCTAGTTTAATTTCAGGAAGTTGCAACTACAGTTTGTGATTATTCAAGAAAGGCACTTGCTACATACTCTTTGTACTGCTCTAAATAAATTAAACATGAATTCAGCTATATTATATTCAGTTTAAAAACGAATTTAGCTAAATCATGCAAACCCTTACTGTAGATTTATATCAACAGTGATAAACTAACATCAGTTTAGCTTGCATCAGTAGATTTGGTTAAACTTGTATAAAAACTGTGTGTAGAACAACAAGTAAAGGGAAAATTGGACCCAATCTTTGCTTGTTTACTTTATTTTATGGTAGCATATTCCTCTGACTTCAATGGAATTATTGCTAGCTTACCTCCATGGAGGCACGAAGAATCAGGCCCACAGACTGCCAAAGAAAATACTTGTAAGTATGATAAACTTGGTAGTCCAGCAGTTGTAAGATCAGTTGTGACAATTCAGTGGGCGCATCTACACAAGACACTTTACTGCACTGTAGAGCTAATTACTGTGCAGTAAGCATCTGTGTCTAAATGTACAGATGCTTTACTGCACAGTAATTGGCTCTAATTGCAAGTAAATTTGCGACCTGCAAATGCAACCAGCAAATTTACTCAAGATTACTTACTGCACAGTAGCACACATGTAGACACCTGACCAGGAGCAAATGTACTCCCAGTCAGCTAGGCAGCAGGGGGCAGAAGATTGCTCTCTGCCCTCTGGAGCTAGCTGCCTGCTGCCAGGACAGGCTCTGCCCTAGACTTCAAGAGGGCCAACTTCAACGAGTTGAGGAGATTGGTGGGAGAGGCGCTGGGGTTCTCGAGGGCAAGGGAACTCAGTGCCCAAGATGAGTGGTCATTCCTTAAGGAGACGATAGTCAGGGCCGAAGGGGTGACGATCCCAACAAGAAGCAAGGGGAGAAGAGTGCCTAAGAGCCTCCCTGGCTCACCAAGGACGTCCGGGAATGCCTGGTTGCCAAAAAGGCGGCATACACCTGGTGGAAGGGGGGCGGCTATCTCCAAAGAAGAGTATAACTCCACTGCTCGGGCCTGTAGGGGGGCTGTTAGGAAAGCTAAGGCGGACATAGAGTTAGGACTAGCGTCCAAGATCAAAGATAATAAAAAGTCCTTTTTCAAATATATAGGGAGGATGAAGAAGGCACC
>NW_005842645.1:264566-275050 GCF_000455745.1 Alligator sinensis | reverse complement strand
CACTTGGGCAGTAGTAACCAGCAGCACACTTATAAGATGGGAAGCTCCCTTCTTGAGAGCACGGAGGCAGAAAGGGATCTTGGAGTCATCATTGACTCCAAGATGAACATGGGCCGACAATGCGAGGTCACAGTCGGCAGGGCTAACCAGACCCTATCATGCATCCACAGGTGCATCTCAAGTAGGGCCACGGAGGTGATCCTCTCCCTCTACGCAACACTGGTCAGGCCACAGCTGGAGTACTGTGTCTAGTTCTGGGCACCCCACTTCAAGAGGGATGTGGACAACATTGAGAGGGTCCAGAGGAGGGCCACACGCATGATCCAGGGACAGCAGGGCAGACCCTACAATGAGAGGCTATGGGACCTGAACCTGTTCAGCCTTCACAAGAGAAGGCTGAGAGGGGACCTGGTGACCATCTATAAACTCACTAGGGGGGACCAGAAGGGTTTGGGGGAGACCTTGTTTCCCCTAGCGCCCCCCGGGATAACAAGGAATAACAGCCACAAGTTGTTGGAGAGTAAGTTTAGATTAGACATCCATAAGAACTACTTCACAGTAAGGGCGGCTAGGATCTGGAACCAACTTCCAAGGGAAGTCGTGCTGGCTCCTACCCTGGGGGTCTTTAAGAAGCGGCTTGATGCCTATCTGATTGGGGTCAATTGAGCCCAGTTTTCCTCCTGCCCAGGCAGGGAGTCGGACTTGAAGATCTACAAGGTCCCTTCCGACCCTACTTCTATGATTCTATGATCAGAGCCTGGGTGGGGACAATGCCCCTCTTCCCCAGAAGCAGGGAGCTCCCACACCCCACTCTGCAACCATGGGGCTGGGAGGTCCTTATTTCCCAGAGCTAGAGCTGGGAGAGAAGATCATGAAGCTGGTACTGGGAGATAAGTATCTTTTGGCCAGTGCCCCACAATTCTGAGACTTGGGCTGGGAGAGAAGGATCTCTCAGCACTAGCCCCACAGCCATGGAGTGAGGGCTGGGAGCTCCCTGCTGCCTGGGCAGGGGGACATTGTCCCCACCCAGGCTCCAGTGGTGGAGTCCACCCCAGCAATAGGCAGCTCCTGTAGGCAGGGAGCAATGTCCTAGCCCCCACGAGGAGACAGCCATCTCCTGGCCCCTGAGTTATCAACCAGGGGGGAGCCTAGAGCAGAGTAGTTTACTCAAGAGTAAACTGCTTCCAGATTATTTGCATGTGTAGATGCACCCAGTATCTCTAAAAGTATGCCTTCATTGCTGTGTCTGTAGAGCAGTGTATACATTTCCAAGTTAGCTTTAGACTAAACCTACCTGAGAAGCAAGGCACCTAGTTGAACAGCAAATCCATGCTAAGTTCCATACTGCCATGGCTGGACTGCTACTGGTACTCAAACCATCTAGTGCAGTAGTTTCCAACCTGTGGTCTGCAGACCCCTGAGAGTCCACAGATTATGTCTAAGGGGTCCATGAAAGATGACTATGATTAATCAAAAGTATGTGAATACCCACACTTACAATTCAAAGGGGTCTGCATTTCTATTCAACATTTCCAAAGGGGTCCGTACCTCCATTCAAAAATGTTTAGGGGTCTGCAAATGAAAAAAGGTTGAAAACCACCGATTTTGTATAAATTTTGCTCAAGTACGTCTAACACTACACTGTGGTCACAACAGGACTATAAGTGTGTGGGGAAACTGACAATTCAGTATGCTCTGTTCAGTCAAATACTGTTCTCTAGGGCTAGGGGAAGAAATTACACATAAACCAGTATGAGTGATGAGAAATTGGTTCATATCTGTAACACAACAGTTCAGTGCACATAAAATGCTTTCAAAATGGCCAAAACCGGTTTAAGATAAACCTGGCTAGATGTAGTGTCAGACTTAACTGATTTATGGTAAATAGGTTTATTGAACTTCTGTCCCAGATCCCCTCTAGATTCAAGTTAACTCACAGTCTCCCAGCATCTCAGAATGCTTTGCACCTCCCCTGCAAACCTCCCCTTGCAGGCTGGGTGGCTTAGACTTGGCCCAAGATGTCTGCTCCAGCTGAGCAGGGGGACATGCTCGAGCACTCCCCAGCTTCTGGCCTGAGCTACTGCAGGCACGTGGCTGCATTTCCAGAATCAAAGTGAATGTCTGTTCACTTGCTTTTCAGTTCAATCTATGCAGTTTAGACTAACCTGTGAAGATTGAATAGATTCAGTCTCAGGCTTTTTGACTGTCTATACTTAGCCTAGCCAGTCTAGTTAGAGAGCTTCAAACTCCAGGTATGGGTTAGCATATGTTATGCTTTACCTTCTGGCTGACTGTGACACACAAAACATGTTCATTAGCTTCTTAAAGTTGAACCTAGCCAATTATTCCTGATGAGGCATTTTCCATTATGTCCTTTTACAAAATATAGCACAGAAGATATGAGATTGAACGAATGGAAAGGAAGCAAGGAGAAATAGTAAAAAGTTATATTCTCTCTCTTGCATGTCTGTGTATCTGAGCGTAAGTATGGGAGGGACAGCATAGGAGATAGATCTAGTTCACCAAACACTCCATTCCACAGGGCATGCTCTATGCCACAGGGCACCAGTCCCGCATAATCCCCCAAGTGCCCAATTTATGGGGGCCCTCAAATTTTGCACACCTTTTTGAAAATCTATCTATGCCCTTGGTTTTGCTTACTAGGATATTTTTGAACATATTCCTAAAGATTGCATTCTCACAAGGGGCAGGAAGTTATTTCAATTGTCCTTACAAACACCTGTAAAACCTTCTGCGGTGTCATTCTCACATGCTGTTGGGTATTCTTTATTTACCATATATTAAATAGAGCTGTGCAAATAATGGATATTTTGGCTCAGATGATGAAAAATTGAAAAAATAAAATTATTTTGGCATGACCCAAATACAAATACTTCACTAGTTCCAGTGACTCAATTACAAAAAGGAAAAAAAAAGCTAAGCAATGTTTCAGTTCAACCAAAAATATGTCATTTGATGCAAAACAAATAGTTGTATTTGTTTTCAGGTCATTTAACCATGTTAAAAATATTAATTTAGAAACAAAACTTGACATTATGGCAACCCTGTCATTTGGAAAATGTTATAATGGAATGTTTTGACTTTTTCAAAACATGTTTCCTTTTTGTGTTAATTTGGCTGAAATTATCTATTCAATTTGACTTCCATTCAAAAAGAGTTTCAGAGGGAGGCTGCATCTACGCATGACTTAACTGTGGAGTATATTGATTAGCTGCAAAGTAAAGTGTCATTGTCTACATGTGCAATGGCATTAGGCTACAGTAAACTAATTAATGCTGCAGTAAGATAGTACTGTGGGGAACAGTACTATCTTACACCAGGGTAATTTAACATGATTAAATGCATGTGTAGGTGCTGACCATGGGCATAAATTGCATTCAGTCAGCTCAACCAGCCAGAGGTCAGACTCCTGCCTGCTGCCTAGCCACAGGGTTCCACACTTTCAGCCCCAGCCACCTGACGCCACCACCCAGAACCTAGGGCTGATTCCCATGCACCTTGTCAGCCCAGGCCTGCTCCGCCCTGGCTTAAATTGCTGCTGTGCCAAGCGCACATGTAAACGCTGCACCCAGGAGTAGTTTACTCTGGCTCAAAATGCTCCAGAGTTTATTCTTTCACATTAATTGCATGTGTAAATGGACCTAGAGACTCCAAAATCTGCACCTGTTAAGCAATTTTACTACAGTATATGCTAAAAATATTCAGCCACGTCTGAAAACCAGTTTGCACAGACTTAGAAGAGCTTTGATATAGAGTATGTCAACTAACTTTGCCACATGTATGGCTTTACTGAACATACTTCACCCGGAAAATGCAGGAATTGAATAGAATTTTCCCTGCATTGTTCCTTCCAGAAGCTACAGCCCAGTGTGGGACTGGGCAAAATATCTGAGTACAGGGAAAGTGTTTCACCTTCGTTTCCAGTGCAATCCTCATCCAGCATCAAGGTATAAAGGAGAAGGAGGAAACAACCTGACTGGAATGTAAGAGGATGAGGAACAGACCAGCTTGCAGTAATGGGCTAAGGACAAGCTGGAGCTAACAAGGACAGAGAAGCCACAGTTGTTGGGGGCAGGGCTCATATCCACTAAAGTACATTCCCCACATGGTTTAGACTACAAGTCAGGATCTGAATCTGACCATTCCTCTGCTCTTTAAATACACCCATTGTAAAAACATGTGCCTCATTCTCCCTCTAGTGTCTAGTGGATGACATCCTACTACTGCTATCTATCTTGTAGCTCATGTGACTGACGTCTGAGCCTTGGATTCAAAGTTTCTAACCCTGCTGGTAAAATATGTGCGTGTCAGGATGATGCTACAAGGTGGAATTTTGGGGGGTTTTTCAGTTTATATTTCTTGAAAATGGAGTTTCAGCTCTGCTCTGTTTTTCACTATTTTTACTCCTATGTGCATTACTGTTGTTCTTATAAATCTTATCTACTGCCAAGACTGAAATTTTCATATTGAAAATAAGTATCTGATGTCTTTCCTTATGATCCACATTCAGCTGAACTGTTGAATGATACTTCCCTTTAGAAGAAATTTTCAAAACAACTTCATGTTCACTGCATGAGGATAATTGCTTTCAAAGAGTGGAAAAAAAACATGTTTTGTTTGTGCCTGCCTTGAGCTATGAACTGTCTGCCTCTAGGTTTCCAAAAAGTGACATATCACACACACGTGTTTCCTGAAACAAAAAGCATATAGTAGAGAAGCAATTTGTTATGAGCAGTGATTTCTGTACTAGAAGTTCTTTTCAAATGCTAGATTTAACAATTGTAACAATCATTAGATCTTGTGGAAGATAAGATACACTAGGATGAATCTACAGAAGAAGGCAAAGAACATCTGAAAGCATAGAACTAAATAGACTATGGATATCTGAAAAATATGCTGGGGGCAGTTGCCACATGTCACCTGCTCTGAGGCAAATGCATACATGCTCTTATACTGTAGTAAGTGAAAGCTAAATGATGGTGGTTATGTTCTCTTCAACTGAGAGCTACGTTTCTATTGTTTATCTTTCTCCTGTGGAGCAAGAGCAGGCCCATGACCTGTTACCATGGAGCAAGAATTGGTTGTGATTCAAGGTAAAGCCCACCCACTTTTACCCTATGGGAAATTGTTTATATTCCATACACATAACAGTCCTAAGGCTTTTCTTACACAAATAGCTCATTATCTTCAACAAATCTACTTACCTGAGTAAGGAGAGCATAACTGGCCCTATAAAAGCGTAGTTCAATAATGAATAAGAGAATATATGTTCTATCAGCTGCTGAGTTAAGCATTCTGGACGCAATACATACTGGGTCTCATCCTTCAGGGTCTCTCAAGGTCCCTTCCAACATGTCATTTCTGTTTCTCCTTCTATCTAAGTAGAAGATAGAAGGAGAAACATAGAAGTGACAGGTTGGAAGGGACTTTGAGAGATCATTTAGTCCAACCCCTGCACATTGAGGCTGGTTCATGTATATTTAGAATTACCCTGGAGTAATAGGGAATTATAGATAAGAACACTATATATCCTTCTGGGTATACCTCCCAATATTTATCAGTCACAATTGACTGATAATTCTGATTGATAAAACCAGTGCCGTAGCAAAGGGGGGAGAGGCAAACGGGTCAACCGCCCCACGTGCCAAATTGAAGGGGCGCCAACAGGTGCTGCCTAGCTGGGGCAGGGCACAGGACAGTGTCGCGAATGGCTCATTTGGGGGTGGTGTGGGGACGAAGGAAGAGCAGCTCCCACTGCTGTGTGCACTCCTGGGCAAGCATGGGGGGGGGGGGGGGTATGTGCCCCCCAGATATATGCACAGGGTGAGGGTAGGCTGCAACTGCAGGCTTTGTCCCAGGCACCGAACGTTGTTGCTACAGCACTGGATAAATCTATACAATGGATGAAGTTACTGTATAATTCTATGCTATTTGGAAAACAAATACTGCATTGCTTGGCACAAGAAGGAAATAACTTCTGCTGACAAAAGATCAAATTCCAGTGGGAGTTGTGTTAGAATAAAGGCTGCAAGATTGGGCCTAGACAATTAAAATGTAATAAAATGCCTTTTTTTTTTTTACATCACAATATACAAATGTCAGACTCCCAGTCACAAGTGCATTATAAGATGAAGAAATTAGCGTGTAAAAAGTGACATCTTAGTAAAAAGATGAAAGATGTTTTTAGAAGATGTGCTAATTAAAAATAAGATTAAGATCTAAATGCACAGTACTGGCAGTATTAGAACAGGTAATGATTTAATTACTTCTGTTGATGTCAGTTATTCATTTGTGGGCTATCAAGCTATAAACCAGGGTAATGTATTGACTGTAATATAAACTGGATTAGTGCCCATATTATTCAACAAAAACAATAAGCTACAAAAACAATATAGAGATGGGATAATTTGTACACAGTTCATGAAGCAATTATATCATCTAATTGGGAAACTGACTCAACATACCCTTGACATTGTTTGCTAATATAGAGCTGAAGTACCTCCTTAAAGGCTAGGTCCTAAACTTTGGGACATGATTATGTATATTAGAGGCAAGGATTTCTTAGGGTGACATTTTTTATTGGACCAATTGCATAGTTGGGATAGAGTTGGATATTCCTTAAGTCTGAAGAAGAATGTACATTTTGATGTAAAAGAAATGGTACTTTACATGTTATTGTATAGGCCAGCGGTTCTCAAAGTTTTTTGTACCAGGCAGGACTCATTTGTAAACATCAATGACCAGTCCCGACCCAGTGCCTCTCACTCCTGATCTGCTGCTCCCTTCCCTCAAGCCCCAGCCCCACAGCATTTTTCTCCTTTAAAGGAGAATCCATTTTTAAAGTTTGTTCGCAACGCTTTCATTTTTTCCTGTGACCCACAGGTTGAGAAATGCTGGTCTAGGCCCAATCCTGCAGCCCTTAATCCAGCAAAACTCCCATTGGAATTTAATCTTTTGTCATTAGAAGTTATTTCCTTTCTGTACCATGCACTGCAATATTCTTATTACATTGTGCTTGTCTGGTCAGACCTGCATTCAAAAGCTTGTCTAACTCTATCCCAAATATGTACTTGTTCCAATAAAAGATACCACTCTAAAAAATCCTTCCCTTTTACGTAATTTCTGGCCCATCATGGTTACATCACTCTTACACTACCTTGTAAGTATATCTTGTATATCAAAGCATTCAGAAATCATTATGATCTGAGAGATGCATCAGGAGTCTGACAGTTTAACCTCTTGGTCTTAGCCTTGGCTCTTTCTCCGATTGGTTGTGACAAGCTTGGCAAGTTATTTAACATTTCTGTGCATCCTTTTATTCATCTATAAAATAGTAAAAAATGCCACTTCACTATCTCTGAAGGGCATTAGATGCTAAACTGTTAAACAGTGTTTTGAAAAATTCAGAAAATAATGCAACCAAAAAAATCTTACATATTTTGTATTGTATTAATTAGCTTCATCATTTTTTGGTGTCTTGGATATTCCTGTGCTGTAGATGATACATTCATAGCTTTTAAAGTACCGTGTCCCTTGGAATTATCAAACAGTAGTATTTGCATATGCATGCATGTAATGCGAGATAGAGCAGTGGGCAAATGTTAAGATGTTTCATCTACACGTTTCCCTCGCCAACCAGTTTTGTCAACCACGGTTTTGCGTATCCACAGTTAATATTCTGTATATCATTTTGCCTACCACTTATAAAGTTTTGAGTAACCACGGTTTTCCAGTAGTTCACAGTGGGCCCTGGCCAGGCTGGGTCATGAGGCAATTGGATCCTGGCAGCTCCTCCAGTGCCAGGGAGCCAAGGAGGGGGGCATGTGGGCCCCTGATATTTGCACAGGGCAGGTCACAGCTGGGTTCAGCTTCTGCTCCCTGTGTCCATGCCTCACTGTCATCTCGCTGACAGAGCTGCCCTACCCACAGTGGCAAGGAACAGCAGGCCCGCTCACCACTGTGCCCTGCTGCCCTCCTCCGCAACCCGGCATGGCAGGTAGCAGAGAAGCCACGTGAGTTGTGTTGGTGCAAACCCATAGTGTAGACATCCTGCACTGACAGATCATCTATCTCTGTCACTTGGGCCAGGGATCACATACCAGGATCACCTGGGCATGTCTCACCCCTGTAGTTCCCTGGCGTTACAGAGACTTTGGGTATTGGTGGAACCTTGGTCTCTTCTGTTTCCTGCTGTGGCCTAGCCATCCAACGACTGCAATGTTTTTGGTTTCAATGTAGGAGGAAATGGCTGCAATTTAAGGACCTGTGGCATACATGAGATCACACTAAATGATCTAATGGGTCTTTTAGGGTATAAACAGTGAAACTCTGAAACTTTCATTATACTAGAACAGTGGTTCTCAGACTTTTTAGGTGCAAGGTACTCCTCATTAAACTAAAAGAACCCCTCAGAAAATGTCAACTCTTACAGTAGTATTCACTCATTTTTTGACTATGGAAAAAATAATAGAGCAATTTTTCTGTTGCAAATAACTCAAAAAGACTACAATACGTCAGAATACTTTTAACACTAAGGATTCCTTTTTTAAATCTCCGGGTTTGTCATGCGAGTCATTTCTGCACTCCTACCAGTGATCACATTGTGTGGCACCCTTGGAAGGATCTAAAGTCATTTCAGGGTGCCATGGCACCTTGATTGAGAATCATTACTAGAATTTAAAAGGTGTAATGCTAGCACATATTAACCAACATCTCCTAAACACCTAGGGGAACAAAGGCAGCACACATGCTTTTAGCATATTTTTTACTAGGACTTGTGTGTCTTCCTGTAATGTAGGTAAGTACTATAATAATTTCAGCATCCTTTTTTTCTTCTGCTCTAACTGAGCCTCTCCAGAACATTCCCTGAAGCCTTTCAAGTATAGTAAAACTATCTAACATTTGCTTAGGCAAGGGTTTAGCCATGAAAGTCATGGGGCTTTCAGGATCTTAACTCCTTGCAGGTTCTTTGGCTGTTTTCTGGTTTCCTGCCATTTCTAAACTTTGTTCAACACTTCACTGAGAACTGACCGTCATTTCTTTCTTTCTTTGGACAACTTTTACATCATTTCCACCTATTCATTTTTCAAAGGACTCCTCTCACTGGTCTAATTCTTAACTTTTCTAGCCTCATTCTCCAGAGAAGAAGCAGTATACAATACTCTGTGAGGAATATATGGGTTCTGTGATTATTTCTGTGAGTGATTTCGATCCTTGCTGGAAATTAGTAGCTGAACATTGTAGGGGCTGCAACGTGGAGTTTATAATCCATTGTTTGAAGACAAATTATTTGTTCCTCTCCATTCTTCTAATTGCCAACAGGCATATTTCTGTTAGGTCTCCAGTTACTATTAACTAATGCATACTTTTTTAACAAGCCACTGCCATAGTTAGCCAAAATGATAAAAAAAATGTAAGAGTACAGGGGTAATTAATCCATTTCCCAACTGGGTCTTTTACTTATTGATGGGGCAAGAATCAGATTCCGTCCCAATTAGGGAACTATACAATGGACTAAAGTACAGAGGCTCAAATTCCATTCTTAGATAAGCATGAAACTCCCATTCAGCTGATTTCTGTACTTGCAGCATAACCCAGACTATGTCACCACAGGCCAGATCCTTGGCTATGGGTGAAGAGCAGTGGGCAAATGCAGAGAGAAGTAAAGTTGCCTTATAGCTCATACCTGTGCTCCCTTTCTCATTATGGTGCAGGTAAAGTCGCAGAAAACTGAAGCAGTTTAAGAAGGTAGAAGTTCAAGGCAAGTTTAGATAAATATAACTGAGCCTTGTCTATCCTGCAGCTATGATCATGACTCCCACTGATGGAGATATCCTGGTGCTGAATCACAGTCCTATTTTTGCTAATGTAAGTGGAGGGATTTAGGGTCCAAGTCTATACAGATTTTTAGACTCCAGGTCTACTTTAAACACTTGTCTAAGTACTATTGAAACCAAATTATCTTTAAGCAGTTTCCAGTTCTGTAGTTTTATGGTGCTCCTTTAAACTGCATAATGTGTGGGCCGGGAGCGACCCGAGCCCTTTTTCGTGCTGCACGCAGGCTATGGCCAGCAGCCCGGGCACGCTGGGTTGGAGAGGGAAGGCCGTCGAGCTGGAATTAGGCACAAACGCGTAGTGGTAGTTTTAAAGATTGTTTACTTACACCGAGATGGCAGTGGTGCAGGCTGGAAAACTTGATTGAGTTGCAGTTACAGACAGACAACACAGACGGTCTCGTGGAGGTTGTTAGGCTCCACGGTCCAGAGCTCCGGATGCTCTGGGTGAACGAGCCACCAAAATAGAAATCGTAGATACGTCTTATAAAAGTCGCGCTTGAAGACGGGAAGAGGTGGGCGGTGGATCAGGCCGCCAAGCTCCTCTGGATCTCACACAGGGTTTCTATTACCCTGCCGTGTATCCAGAGTCCCCACAAGATGGATGTGGAGTCCTCTTCGGCTTGGGCG
>NW_005842645.1:256943-261742 GCF_000455745.1 Alligator sinensis | reverse complement strand
CTTGGGCGGAAACCGCTCAAGCCTTTTATATGGCTAACAGGCCAATCGCTAGCCGCCACGTGGGAATAATTTAACACTAGCCAATCACGGGGAACAAATTTGCATACCGGTGGCGGGAACTCTTTTGCACCGTGCATTCCTCTCGCAACTCGAGCAATGTACCCTGCAAAAGAAGCTGCAGAAAAGGCGGGAAACTTGTCCCTGCACCGGGGTTTCCTCTTGCTACAGGAAACTCTCCCGTGCAATGCTCTGCAACTTGGCAGGGATAATTCTGGTGCCGAAGCACACACACAATCATGCCTTTTGGGTCATGACACATAAAAAGGATCAGAGGAGTATAAAGGCCCTGTATCTGACCAGGAGAAGATTTTCCTAGCATAGGGTCAGCAGGAGATGGCCATGAGACACTAGTTTAGGACCTCGTCACACGCTTGGACACAGGGAACATTCTATGACTCATGTACAAGACTATACAGTACACAATGCTGTAGAGATCTTTGGACTCTTCTCCCAGAATTGTTCAGGATATCAATAGTTTGTACATCAATAGCTTCCATTCCACCTGGGCAGTAAAATCCATGGTACGTCACAACTCAGAATGTCATCCCTTCGTGGTTAAGGTGCCTTAAGGGGCTATACAAAAGAAATCAGATACTGGTAGTGCAGTAACGTAGTAGGTAAATGTAGCAGCAAATATGAACCTAGAAGGAACAAATCCCTCTGGTCATGTCTACAGAGCAGGCTTGTCATGGCTCATCAGTGGTGCCCTCAAGTGCAGTGTGTTGCTTTGAGCAGGCAGTTTCTAGACTGCATAAAATATTGTTATATTCACAAGGAGCAGTATCAGCTACACTACTTCTGATTTAAGAGGCAGCTCATGCAGAATAGCACAGTTTGCTGGCATTCATTATTGCCAAGCACAGAAAGTTTGTAGCATAGACAATTAGACATGACCTGTCTCATACACACTGCCCTGTGCAACACATGCACACACAGTCATGTACCCAGAGGCTTTGGTGATTTGAGAATGAAAAATGGGGGGAAATGTACAAAATTCACTGGTGTAATTAGTGTCCCTTCTCCCAGAGAGCCCGAGAGCCTTTCATTTCCATTCCATCTAGCCAGCCAGCATAGCTTTATTCACATGAATGCACATCATGTGAATCTTATAAATAA
This sequence comes from Alligator sinensis, assembly GCF_000455745.1. Taxonomy (NCBI): domain Eukaryota; kingdom Metazoa; phylum Chordata; order Crocodylia; family Alligatoridae; genus Alligator; species Alligator sinensis. The sequence continues at coordinate 260,566 of NW_005842645.1, read as the reverse complement.
AAAACACTTCATATACCTTTGCTTTGTACGAGTCTCATAAAAACAGCTCCTATGTTTTTTTACATGGTGTTTAGCAATATCAGGTCATGCTTCAGAGGAGAGGAACAGATCCTAAAATGGGAGAAAGAACCTGTATTTTCTACATGTGATGGGCTTATATCACTGAGCAAGGCTATCAGATCTGGAAGCTCACAGAAGTAGTTTGCACATCAGGGAACTGTCACACTGAAGGTAAGCAGTCTTGTTGGTCAAAAGTACCACATGTAATATAGCATAAATCTCAATTTAAAAAATCATTTTAAAGCTGAAAGCTATGTTTAAGCTTGATTGCCTGACTGAAACAAATGTTATTCATTATATTCAAAAATTGTTCTGCATTTCAGATGAAGTGGGTGAGCACATTCCAAAGAGTTGGCACGTAAGTACCATATTTCATGGCATACAAGTCGAGTTTTGAAGCCCAATTTTTGTGTCTTAAAAATCAAACTTGACTTATATACCATGCCACATCAAAAAATAGAGGATGGGGCTGGGTTCAGCTGGGCTCGGCACTTGCCTGGTGAGGCCCCATCCCCGGAGCAGTGCTGCCACCATTGCTGTCAGGGGATGAGGCTGTGCCAGGTGAGCACTGAGCTCGGCCAAGCCCAGCCCCATCCCCTGCAAGTGGTGCCAGGCTTGCAGGGGATAGGGCCATGCCAGCCAAACACTGAGCCTGGCCCTGTCTGCTGTGAGTGGCACTGCCAAATGCCAAGCGTGGCGCTGCTGGCAGGGGATTGGGGCTGGGCTCATTGCTTAGCTGACACAGCCTCATCCCCTGTAAGCATCGCTGGGCTCATCATTTGGCAGCACTGCTCACAGTGGTCCCATCCCCATAAGCCCAGTGCCACTTGCAGGGGATGGGGATGGGGATGGGCTTGATGCCCAGTTGGTGCAGCCTCATCCACTGCTAGTGGCACTGGCAGCACTGCTCGCAGGGGATGGAGCCGCGTCAGCCGAGCGCCAAGCCCAGCTGAACCCAGCCCTGTCCTCACCCCTGTCCCTTGCGAGCATCACCGGACCCAGCACTGCTCACAGGGGACAGGGATGGGGCCTGGCTCAGCACTCAGTTGGTGTGGCCCCATCCCCTGCGAGTGGTGCAGGCAGCGCTGCTTGCAGGGGATGGGGCTGCACCAGCTGAGCCCCGCCCTGACTTATACACTATGCCTATGAAAATCCTTACCTTTCAGATCAGAAATCTGGATGTCAACCTGTACACCATGTCAACCTATACAGTGTGAAAAGGGTAAGTAAGAGCTAGTCCAATGGTCCTTTATGGGCCAGACCTGCCTATATTGGCCCTGACTCAGAAAACATTCTTATTCAGGATAGCACTCTAGCACATATACAACTTAAAGCAAATGCTTCGTGCTGACTGGACTTTAAGTAAGCATGTGCTTACATGTTCTTCTGAATTTGGGTTACTCAGTTGTTCACAATAGACATGAAAATGCAAAGCTTGCTGTATTTTTATATTAAAGTTATGTTCTCATATCTAATACATGAACTTCATTAATTTAATAGAACTACTTGGCAGTGACTCCAGGTGACAGCAACATATGAGCAGTACTTCAGCATCCTTCAGGAATGGAATGCTCAAGATAGATTCTCCTGCCTGTAACACTTATTTCCACTTACTATCAAGGAAAAGGTTTGGTACTACACAAAAACTATTCTGTAATCCCTTTCAGGGAACTATAATTTAGCTCACATCAAAGATCCTAAAGTGTTTTCTAAAAGAGAAGGGCTTTGGTTTTTTTACTTCACTTCTTTGCAATAATTTTGATGGATTGCTAACATTCCTAAAGGAAGCAGCATAGAAATGAGGGGCTCTACCTCCATGAATGCTGGTGCTGAGATTTCCTAGTGAGTTGAATACTATCTTCAGTAAAAGAGAAACCTCCTCATGACAATGAGTCATAAGAACCCAGCCTTGGCAAAGAAAACTACTTCAGAATAGCAAATTGCATAATGAAACTAGAGGAGCAGTAAACTGCCTTCAATGATACAAGTTTTGAATGAGCCATGACTACAAATAGCAAATGATTCAGATCATGTCTCTGACACATACTAGAGATTGGAAAAACCAAGATAAAAAAGCTCCTGCAGTTGCACTTCTAGAAACTGGTAGTAAACAATTTTTCCATGGTACAGGACACTCCTCTAACCCCTGAAGATATTTTTCATGTGTCACATTGATGATCAAGCAATTTTAGCATCTTTCTGAAATGCTTTATTTTATGATTCTCAAAGCATTAATAATACTAGTACACAAATGACTAAGACTTTCCTGGGCAGTATTCCAATCAATGGAGGCTGGAAAGAATTTGCACCAGATCTTTCATAAAAACGTTGCTTATTGCCTCCACATTATGAGCATTCCTGTTTCATACAATAGCAATATTTGGGGTATACAATGGGCATTGGGCAGGAGAGGTAATAGTTCCATTACTATGTGTATGAATCTCAAGCTGCTAGCTATGCCTTTTCTTAAACAGTAGCTAATCCATTGAAAAAGAGGTGCATAACATAATGAGTCTGAGGTCCCTGGATTGCAGCCTCTATTTGTGATACATTGCAATATCAGAGCTGGCATAGCAAAGCTGTCCTATGAGATGGGATGTATTTCTCCATGTCACACCAGTGGACAAATCCTTGCCTGTTGCTTAAGGTGTTATCAACTGTAGCAAATGAAAGATGAATTGTTGGATTTATTGATTAATAACAATTTCTACTGATAAATTCACAATGAAGTGCATTTTCATCATACATAGACCTACTATGGATATGACAAAGTAGGAAGTGTCTGAGCTGAGAGGAACCTATGAATGGGATGCGTTATTTGCCATTGTTTTCCATTATCTTGATGGAAAATAGGACAGGTTGTATTGTTTAAAGGCTTACGCCACTACATTTAGTACTTCTTAATGATCTCTGTGCAAAACAAGAACTGTAATGATACAAAAACCAATCCTGTTTCCATTTAAGTGAGTGGGAATTTTACCACTATATAACTTTTAGCCTGGTGTCTGAAAGCTTCCTTAATGCAACCAATTGTATAAAAAGGAACCAACCCACAAAGAAAAATATGATTTTGAGAAAGTATCCTTCCTCTAACCTCCCTTAAAAAAAAGTTCTATGCACGGGGCACATCTACATGTACACATTTACTGTGCAGTAACTGCAATTACTGCGCACAGTATGCATCTACACGTGCATGCCTGTACTGAACAGTAAATATAGCAACTTATGCCAGCTTGAGTGTAAATTTGATACCTGCATCATACAGATATCAAATTTGTGCGGGCCGGGAGCGGTCCGAGGTTCACGGGGGCGCACGGCGGGCTGTGGCCAGCAGCCCTGGCACGCGGGTCGGGGAATGCAGGCCGGCGGGCTAGAATTAGGTACGGACGCTTAGCGGTTGATTAAAGATTATTTTACTTACACCGAAGATGGTCGCGGTGCAGGCAGGAAAACTTGCTTGAGTTGCGGTTACAGACAGAAAAGAAGAGAGGCGGACAAGAGTTCCTTCCACGCAAACCTCTAGTCCAATCCAGTTGAAGGCTCTAAACACGCGAGCCCGTCGC
>NW_005842645.1:241291-253675 GCF_000455745.1 Alligator sinensis | reverse complement strand
GGCACGAATTTAAATACAAATGGCGGGAACTCCTTGCAACGTGCATTTCTCTTCTGCAGCTAAGAAATGCACCCTGCAAAGAAAGCTACAAGTGGCGGGAAATAATTCAGCAGTGCCGAAGCGCGCACAAACAAAATCACACCCTTGGGTTGTGACAAAATTTATGCCCTATTAGTTACTGCGTAGTAATGCACATGTAGATGCCTTACTACGCAGTAACACTGTGTGTGTGGACTGACTTAGGACTAACTTTAGTCCCAAGTCAGTCCACATAGATGCTTTAACTCCTGCATGTGTAGATGCCAGTCTATTCCCACTTACTGTGCAGTAATTTACTGCACAGTAAATTTAAGATGACATAAATTCATGTGTAGACATGCCCACAGTGTGGAATCCAAAATATTTCTTTTTTCTGGGTTTTGGCTTAAAGACACTTAAACAACAAAGTTCAGCTCATACCTTCTCCCATGCTCCTTTCTCAGAACTGGTCATCCAGAGTGCCATAACCTTAATATACAAAAGCACACCCACGTCCTGTTTTTCATTTGGGCAGAGTAGCAAGCTGGCAGCATCACTGGGCAAGTAGAACCACTTAATCAGGGTTTATAATGAACGGGCCTGCCAGAGCAATTTTGTTTACTAGAAAGTCAACAGAAAGAAGAAGTATATGAATGCAAGTCCAGTTATCTATTCACACTTGAATAGATGTGCAAAAAGCTGTTTACAAATGTATTTGTGCCAGAAGTGTTTGCATGGCCATTCTCAAAACTAAAACTTTCAGTCACCCAACAAGAAGAAGAAACAATGCAGTGCAAATAACAAGCAATCCATACACTGACATATGTTCACATATACCATTCACTGAGTCATTTCAAACAGCTGAGTGAGTAAACATCTGTATCTGCTCTCAGATAAAAAAAAATATATAATCAAAGAAGTGGTTCACAGGAAATAGCTGACAAGCTCTACTACCAATTTTCTGTAACTGTTTTGCCTTGGATAGCCATAGAATTAAAAGGAAATTAAAATGATCTGGTACCGATTCACCATTCAAATCTATGAATGAATATGAGGCTTTGTTAGCTAGAAGTTTCTTCTAAAATTTGTCAGCTTTGGAAAATATCAACTATTTTCCCTCTGGACACAACCAAAAGTAATCAAAACACTCCAGCTAATACAATGAAATACCTCCCAACTGTGATAAGGAATATAAATGTAATTCTTTGGTGTCGAATATTTAACAGCAATCTAATGGACAGATGGCACAATGCACAGCACTGGGATTAACAGGCAGAAGAAATTTAAAAAAGAAATTCTACTTTCAGTTTTTTCCCCCCCATTATTAATTAGAAAATCTCATATCTGAAAGGAAACATTGTGGAAAGGGTTGCTATTTGGATGTGTATTAGGCCATATGCTCCCATTCCGCTCTGTAAAGAATGCTTTATTAATGCTAATCTCATCCCAGTGCTTTGACAGAAGTTACAGTTTCCTTCCTCTGTGATTCCTACAGCTGAATTCTCTTACGGGGCTTGTTTTATGGGGGACATTATTATTTTGCTAAATTACCTCATCTTCTGGGAACAGACTTACCCTTGAACTAGGAAACTAAATGGCTTTTTAATGATGCAAGTCTATTTGGACGTTGTGTGTTGATGACTGGTAATTTTTCTGCTTCATTCTGTATTTTTTTAAACCTATGCTGCCTGTATCAGAAAGTGACTCATTTCTGAAATCTTTCCTTTTTCAGTATTTTAAAACCAATCTCTTCTGATTGTTAGGATCACTAATACAAGATGAAGCTAGCAATGTGAATTGATTTCAGACTCTGCTTGGTACCTCTTTACTAAATTCAAGATCATTCTTCAGTGGCCTGGCAAACCTATTAAGAGCAAGATGCACTTATATACCAGTCTTATTAGAAGAGTTCCAAGATGAGGCCCTCTCTTGTCTCATTGTAATCAATTGTGAAATATCCCTTGACATAAATGGGATTGTTATTTGTCCCAGGGTTTTCTTGGCCCTATTAACATGGTTTTATAGACTGGTTTATAACATGGTCAGGCTCTGAGAACATGATGCAGAGAACTACCCTCTTTCTCTTAGGAAGGCTGCTTAAAAGTAGTTTATTTTAAGGGGTTACAGGATTTCCCTAGCTAAAGGTCTTTAGTATACACTAGCGACCTTACTTATACCAGTTACACTTGAATCCCCTTAGCAAGTCTGTAGCTTGTAAGGCACCCATGCACAAAAGACACATCTACTCCAGAAAAAATGTATTTAATCTGAATGTATTTTGGATACTTCAGTTGTACTGCTAAGATTTTAAGTTGTAAGAAGGCAGGTCACAGAAGTTTTTGTTTCGTTATTCCTCGATTAGCCTTGATACAAAAGAAAAACATAAAAATCAATGACAATACTCTATAAAATGCAACAATGATCTAGAATGCAGGAAAACACATATTAAACAATACTGCCAGAGAATTTATATTTTTATGCTAGCTGTTGGCTAGAATGATCCCACACCACTGAGGTCAATGGAAGTAGAATGAGAGTCATAATAAGCACGCTGCTTTTATCACGTTTAATTCTGCCTTTCTAATTAATGTCCAAGAAACAATTGTTGGCATAATTTGAGAGGAAACTGATGTAAAACTAACACTGACCATGGAGGTTTAGAGAATATTTACACTGGCCACCGTCTACGGCCAGATACCAAACGCAGCTAAAGAAACCTAGCAAAGATTCCAAACAATCTCACTTTCCTCTAGTCCTCAGGAGGTGTCTGCAAACCGCCTATAAAGCTAGTGTGTTAGCCTGGCCATCCAAGTTGAGGGCAGTGCCAGTTTCTCTGTACCACAACAGAATCCCATGCAGGTGAGGTAGTCTGCTGACATAATCTGTATAAACCAGTATGGAGCAAATTCTTTATCCTTGCCATGAACTCTCCCTTGACAATCAGCTCTCACCCCCTTGCTGAAACAAAAACTTCCCACAAAATTATTTTTGAGGCTCCTGTTTGCCTGCTGTGAAGAGCCTCTGCTAGTTCAGTTAAAATGACCATAACTAGTTAATCTCCTTTTTACTCTCACTTTCTTACTTTTAAGATTTTGTGTGTGTAACTGCTAATCCATCGTTGCCATCTCTAGTCCAAGGAAAAAATATTTTACAGGAAGCCATTGGAAGCGGAATTATTACTTATGCTAAATTTGAAACAACAGATGTGCTACTGCTATAATTACTAAATTAATACATGGTTTTCACTTTTATTAAAGTTTAATTTGCTTCTATTTTCTTATCAAAACTTCTTTCTCATGAAAGGTGGCTTTTGAACAAAACAAAAATATTTGATTAGTGTGGGTTTTTCTTTAATTATGATCAAGCTTTTCTTATTTTCAACAAAAAGATGAAAACTGGATCTTAAAAAAAAATGCTTTCAGGTTACATTAAAAAGTTGGATTGGATTTGAGGGTTTAGATTCCTGGAAATTTCTACAAAACCTCAAAAAAACCAGTAAATCCATTTTTGAAAACCATTTTTTTTCAATTTTCAGTTTTGTGCTTTCTTTGAAAAACATTCAATTTTGTTAGACATTTTTAGTAATTTTTTTAACTCTCATGGAACATGTGTGGGATTTTTTTTCAATCAAATCTAATTGTAATATAAAGACAGGAACAGTAATAGGTGATTAGGATCCAGACTAGCAAATCAAATTAACCTGAGGCTGAGGAAGAAGAAAATGTGGGGAGATCTTTTCATTCTGTGCATAGAGAAAGGAAAGAACAGTGACTTGGACCAAATGGCCCAGAATGTGGAAAAGGAAATTATTATTCCAGCAGAACAAGTCACTTATGCTGAACTATTTTAGGAACAAGAAGGAAATCAAGCTTTGAAGAGAGATGATTCCAAAGTGAAAATATTAATGAGTAGCTAAGGGCTCAATAAAAAATGACAGCACAGCTGCCAAGAACCAGCCCCACACCTGTCTCTCCACTACCTGCCCAGAATAACTTTGCTCCCCTCTCTTCAGCCTCCCTTGCATCTCTTTGATATTGCCAACTGGCTGAGCTCAGCATCCTAACCCTGAGCCTTCCTACGTCCTGCCTGGGAACACTTGGCCAATTGCTTCTTCCTCTCTTCTCTTCAATTACCACAGCATATAGCTGTCATTTTGACTACTGTCTTATTGATTTCTTTTCCACAGTTGATTTTTTTTCTCCTGACCACCTTTCTCAGCATGTTCAATAGTTGCTTTAGGTAACAAATGGCTTTCTGACCTTTTTTTTCAAAGCAACATTTAATGTTGCAGACATCATTTTAATTGAGAGGACTGCGATTCAGAATTTCTGATGTTAATTCCTACCTCCATCACACACACGCTACCTTAACTTAAGAAAGTCACATTCCCACAGAAAGGGTTTTCTTTCTCCTTCAGTTTCCCTTCTATAAAGGGGAATGATAATGCTCCCTTTCCTCCCCTCTTGTATGTCTTGGGGTTATAGGTTCTTTGTAGTAAGTAATATTGCTTTCTATGTATATGTGCAATGCCTAGGACAGGGGCCCAATCTCGATTAGAGCCCTGAGGGGCTTCGATAATATAAGTAACAACAACATAAGGTTTTGACATCTTAAATCTGTTCTTTCACCGTATTTCTGAAATTCTCTGAGACATAGCATTCCACTTTTTCATATAACTTTGATATCACATTCTGTTTGAATCATCCCCTCCACAGGAGTAATTCTAACATTTTATCTCAAATTTGCCACCCACTTTTGTGCTTTTCCAAGCTTTTTTACAGCACTTTCAAGATCTTGCTTTATTTATCAAATCACGAGACAAAGTGCTATGACTACGCTATGGTGTGTCAAATCATTTGCTAGCTCTACAGAAGCCAAAAAGCAGCGCACAAAGTTCAGGTTTCAAATGTTATTTTTGTCATATTATACAATGACAAAGCAAATAGGTTTACAACATAAATATTAAGTTAGACAAATTCTCCTTTTCTTAGGCTGATATCTGAAAAAAAAACCCATCTCTTTCTTCCTTTTCCTGCTCTCAGTGTTAATCATGGCTTAGTTTCTTGTGTTAATGGTCAGAGCCAAGTGTGTTAAACATATTCCCTTATCTACCCTGCTTGAGGGGAAACATTCTCCCACTCCTATTTCTATCAGGTCATCTAACTGAGCCCAGGATTGCTACCTCAATCTCATTTACTTCATCATCTGGAGCCGAGACAACATTTTGGTGTTTATGTATGCAGGGAAAATGGATAGAGTCCTTTGCCCTAAATTTACATTCCTTAGCTACTCCCCACTTCATTGTAGCTGACGAGAGTTATGCACGTGCATTGACGGGAGAGAACCGCTCCCCTTCCAAATATTATTTCAATTTTGTTACACAATAATAAATTGCAAGATGTTGAACCCACATCACTATAAGGGGCAACAAACTATAGGTCATTATGTAGTCTTTCAGCAGTAGTCTGAGCTGGCAGGTTCCACAGCACTTCTGAATATTTGCAATTTCACTTATGTGCCCAAACAGATTCAGCCGTCTTACTTTTGGCATTCATTTGAAAATGTTGACCTTGATGTCCGAAGGCTTCTGGGCATTTCAAGTGGTCAAAATTTTCAAAAACAACTAAAAGCTTTTGGTACATCAGTTTTCATTTCTCCAATTTGAGACATCTTTCAAGGACCTGATATCAAAATTCAAGTTGTTGTAAATTGAACACCCCAACATTTAATGCACCTAAAATCACCAGTCACTTTGGAAAATTTCAGCCAACAGGTCCAAACCTTGCCTCATTCAGGTGTGACAGTTCAGTGGCAGAAAGCGTAGAGTCAATAGTTTAACAACTTATAGCAGCTCTCAGTGATGAAGGTGGGCTATGTAATCAGCTTCTTGGCTGATTTCTAAACCTCAGACCCTGTCTAACTAACCATGGGTATGCTTTGACGGGAAAAAACATTTGTTCTTCAGTCATGCTTGCAAACCCCTTCAGGCTAGCTTAGGCCAATTAAAAAACACTGTTACAACTCAGGGTGACAAGTGAAGCCATGAAAAGTGGCCATGTTTTTACTTCTATTGGTGTCTAGACCCTGAAAGTCAAGTTAACATGTTCTTGTTCTTGTGTTGCTTTAGCTTAAGAGTGTGACCCGGGCTAGACTGTGGGGCTATTCTCAGGCTGGATCCAGCCCAGGGCATGAGGAAATTGTAACAAAGCTGATCCAGAGCACGTGGCAGTGGTGGTGGTAGCTCCAGCTCTGGCTCCAGCACGGGACATACGGCAGGGGCCAGTGGCCAGGAAGGTAGAGCTGCTGCAGTGCGGATAGGCAAAGCAGCAGGAGGGTGACCAAGGCTATGTCAAGCCTCATTTACTCTCCTGCCACTAATCATAATGACCGCCAGGACCCGAGGGCCCAAGATTCAGTGGCAGGTCACTCCCCCCAGTCATGCTGGCAGCCTGATAGAGCAGTTCCACAGGCTAGACCTGGCCTGTGGTCTATATATTTGAAACCTCTGCTCTAACTCCTTTGAACTTACATGATGGGAAAAAAAAAAATTTAGTACATCAAGACAATGCAAAGCTCTACTAAGTTAATTGGACTTGCTTCTAAACCAAATACTAGTGCTACTAACTAGTCCACCTCCTAAAAATGGGGCCACAAATCTTGTCCACATTACTCTTCTGGAAGCAGCTGTTCTAATCTCAGGTTGTAAGAACATAGGGAAAATATGCTGAACTGATGACAGATATGACGCAATGCAAATAATCTATTAAAGCAAGGCAGCCGTCTTCTCTGTGTTCTGTGACTGACAGTATACAGAGGATATTAATAGGTTCTTAGCAAACTGTTCTCATGAGGACTGAGCCTGGCTACAGCAGCTATAGTCTTTTTATTGTTTAAATTTTATAGCAATTTTCTTTCAATTTACCTGTATAATTTAGTTAAGACGATAGGTTCCAGTTAATATGAAATAAGATGAATATAAGGGAGGAAGGCAGCAAATATGAACAGCTAAACCACACTAAATCATAAAAGGAAAGGGTCATGGTTGCACTCAAACTAGGGCAGGCCAAATACACCTACATCAGGGGGAAAAGTCACCAGCATACACAAAATAATACTTCAGGTGCAAATCAGAATTTCCACCTTGTCAAAACGATACTTTTTAAGTTATGAGAATGATCTAAAGCCAAAGGCTAGAATGAGGTGTTATGAGGCATTTTACTAAATCTCAGTTGTATCACCCTGAAGAATCTACAGAGACGGTAAGCTCTTTGGAGGAAAGGAATGCCTTTTTCAGTTACATCTAGTGCTTAACATAACAGGGATCCAATCCCTGGTATACCTAATACACATGAAAGGGGAAATTATGTAAAACACACAGAATACAAATGAAAATTTAAAAGGAAGAGGAAAAAAGGCAATCCAACCCACTCCCACTTCATCTCTAGTACTTATCTTAGCTCTGTTCAGTATTTTCTGAAATCTGTCAAGAAAGTGGTCACAGTCTAATAGTCATCAAATAATGGTAGATGATACAAAATGAGTTGCTCAGTGAGTTAACCTGAACAAATGTTAAGGAGCTTCCTTCAGCAAGACTTTCCATTTCCTTACTTGACTTGTCAGAAACTCTCTCTGGTCATAAGTATATAAAGGGTAGTTTGGATAAAAAATATTTTTCAAGATCCCATTTATAAATATTAAAAATATTTTTTTCTAGCAACAAATCAGATCTAGTATTTGTTCTTCATAATAACAGAACCCATGATTTTTATAAAGAAAAATAAAACACTTCTTTTCTAACCTGATCCTGTTATTTCTTCATCAGTGACATCCAGGAGGATTAATCCAAAAGGAATGGCACTGGAGAATCTAGAGCCATGCCTTCTCCACCCACGATTCCCTATTTTACCTTTTATTTTATGCTTGTCCAAAATTTGTTCACATTGTATTTTATAATATTATTTTATAATTCTGTTCACAGATGGACTTGACTTTGGCCTAGGGATTGATTTCAGTGAAGTAGAATGTATTGCAGAGATATGGAGATCTGAGCAGATCATCTGTTTTCAGCAAAAAATAAATAAAAAATAAATAGAAAAGATTTTATTATCACTTATATTAGAACAATAGGCTGATTTTTATAATCTATCATCACATTTATTACAGTAGCACCCAGAAATACCACCTAGATCTTGGCCCCATTATGTCAGGCACTTTAAAAGTGTATAGGAAGAGAGTTGCAAGAAAGTATACTCTAAGTAACATTAAAAATATAATTAAATATAATACATAATTAAAATATATATCTGATATTACATTCTTACATTTTAAAGACTCTAAACTCTTTGAGAAAGCAATGCATTCTTGGATTTCAGTCATGATCACAGTCTCAGCTCTCAGTAAATATATAGAATATAGAAACGGGCTTAAACTGAAAGTCTTGATTCTTGTGATGCAGTTTTCTCAGTGCTGAATACAATCAGATTTAAACATTGGAAATGATCAATTTCAACTTCTAGAATGTGGAAGTGGAAATGGGGTTCTGCCCCAGCTTTGCTCACGCCATAAAAACAGCACCCTCTTTCCTTTAAAATCCCTCACTTACCATTGCTGTCTTTTGGAAAGACGGGTCCCATCAGGCATCACTCCATTTAATGGAGTGTCAGCCTGATGTTCCCCTTCCTTTAGGGCACTGCTATGTCAGGCCTCCACCTCCATCCCATACTCCACCTTGCAATCGCTTTCCACTGTGTCCCTCATCTTGGTGGAAATGGATCTCATAAGCAGAGCTGTCACGAATGAGAAAAGTTTCTATGAACCTGCTTCTCCTGCTTCAAGGGACTATTCCTGGGACTGTTTAGCAAACAACTAAGGTTTCTGTTTGTCTCCACCTCTCTGCTCTTCTGGAAAACTGAAGCATTCCCTAGCTGTTCCCTCACCTCAAAAGCTTGTGAGGAGCAAGGATGAGGAGAGGAGAGCCAATCTGCAGGAGGACCAGTACCTGGGAGGCAACAGACCATCTGTCCATTAGCAGTGAGGAAGGTCAAATTGTATTAAAAATGCAACTGGAAATGACAGAGAAATTTCAGAACAAAATACTGTGGCTGTTTCTTTCAAACTACAGATAAAAGTTACCCTCAAACAAAGCAAATTCTACAAGATATCTTTCTCCCAAAGTAGATGTTAAATAAACTCTGCATAATAACCTGTGAAAATGAATCTTTACTGAATTTCATGCTGTTAAAACATGAATCAGAAACGTGAAGCATTTAAAGACTAACAAGCAGCCATTTGAGGGGGAAAAAAAGGAGGGTCTTATTTAGAGAGACAGATTCTGCATTGCTTCCTTAAATATCCATCAGCAAATATGCCAGATTAGGCTGAGAGAGTCCTGCACTGGGGAGTGTTAGGGCATTGCATCCTCCAAGCAACCTCCCACGTGAAAGCGGGGCTGGTAGGGTGGGCATACATGAAGGGAGGAAACACAGCACCTTTGCCCACTGGAGCAACTCACAATGACTTTTGTTGCTGATTGCGCGTGTTTAGTTCTACTTGTTAAATCTTGTTAAACAGGAAACAGGTTTCGAGGCAAGAGAGTTCAAACTCCTGCTTTCAAATGTTCTTACAAGATGCACAATTGGCACAGACTTACAGGAAATATTTAATTTGAATCGGAAGGCACTGGCTCCACTGACTTTGTACTGCATTCTCTGTGAATGCCTGCAACAATGATTTTCACCTATACCTTAAATTGGCGGTTTATTTATATCAACCAATGGAGAGCTCAGCAGAATCAAGGATACAGCTGGACTGCTGAAATCCAGTGGATGGAAGGGAGGAGTGAGCATCAAGAAATAGTCTTATGAAGTAGAAGGGCAGCAACTAAAGTGAGAGTGACATATTTATGAGTCCAGTATCGGTTGTCTGCACTGATAAGCCCTGGCCATTAAAGGAAGGAAAAGTCACCTTTGTGTATATAAAATTTACAAGATTCATAGCCTGAAAAGCCTGGACAGGAAAGCATTAGGTAAATAAAGGATATCCCATAAAGCATAATGTGAAAATTAAATTACCTCATAAGGGAGGAAGGCTGTCTCTCCATAATACGACTAAAGAAAAATTATGTTCCTTTAGTCATCCTGGAGTTGTTTTGTGGTCCATAGTGGGGGATGGACTTGTTGCTTCTGGTGTTTTTGAAGAATATATTTAACGCTCATAATATTTGACAGGAATCTCATTGTGTTTTCATTGTAGGCTCGTACCATGGTTGGACCTCCCGTGTGTGCATCCCATGTGTTATTGAGACGTAATTAGCCATGTTAGTCTGAAGTCAGGCATAAGGAAGAGTACAGTTGTACCATACAGACTAATTGTCATTAGCAGTCACTAACTAATAGCTAATTAGTTAGTCCATAAGGTCCAACTTTACCGTCCTTTCTCCATGTGTTATTTACAGAGCTGGTTAAAAAATTATCTGAGTTTCGCAAAAAAACTTTGAAATTTCAAAGTTATTTCCATTTCTCAGAGTTTACAATGGAATTTGTTTAATTCAATATATGGCCAAAAGAGTATCGCGCATCTCAGCAGAAAGTTCCTGAGGCTGACGTGCACAAGACCCTCTATGACTCTTAACATGTTGGGGGAAAGTCTACCCAGACAGATTTCCAGGTGAGTCAAGTTTAACACTTGATTTATTTATTTATTTATTTATTTATGACTATTCTGACAAGATTTCTAGGTATTCAATACCTACAGCTAGGAAGTGCTTTCAAAAGAGCTCAGCAACCAACATGTCAACCTCTTTAAAAAAATCCAGCCAGCAATTGTGGTACCTAGATACAAGTTGAATTCATTTGAAAATCTGATGTTAATTTTGACTACTTCACAATTTTGCAAGTCTGGCCCTAATAAAACAGTGCGTTTGCATTGGGATATATGCCATAGTTAATTATCCAGTAGTTTGAGAGTGGTTTCTAGGGGGCTATATAGAAACATAGGACTGGAAGTGACCTCCCAGGCATTGAGTCCAAAGGGCCAACAAAATCCACTCTGACTACTCTCACGTACCTTGGCCTTAAAGTAACCTGTAAAAAACAACCCCTAAAATATGCCTCAGACAAAGAATAAGGGAAACAAGAATGTGATCATGCCTTACCCCTGCAATGACAGGATTTTTTTAGGTTAATGTTCTCTGATGATCCTAGGAAAAGGACCAAACCCCATGCTACACAAAGGGGAAAAAAATCCATGGTCTTCACCAATCTAAACAGAGGCAACAGTTACCACCTGACCCTAAATGTGGTGATTAGATTGGCCATGAGCAAGACCATTCAACCAGGTTTCTAAGTACTAGTAGGAGTACTGGTGCACTCAGAGCTGGCCTTAGGGGTGAGTGGTGTGGGCAACTTTCCAAGAAGCCCTTGTCAGGGGGGCGCCGTGTCACAAACACACACACACACGCCCTGCCCTGCCACTCATGCCAGGTGGGAGCTGTCAGGAGACTTCGGGAGCAACTAATCCCAGGGGCTGGGGAGCAGGGCCTGCCCCCTTCCAGCCATAACTTCAATCAGCTCTGGGTATCTGGCTGGGGCAGTGGGATAAAATGCCCCTGGGTGGTGGCAGTGGCAGGCACTGCCAGGCAGCATGACAGGCTGGGAGGAGGGAGCTCAGGGCTGGGTCAAGGGCAAGACAGCAATGCCCAGTGAGAAGGTGATGCAGCTGGGTGGGCCCAGCTTGAATGCCAAGAGCTTCAGCATCACCAACCTGCTGGGGCTGGAGGCTGAGCTGCTGCTGCCCCTGGCCACCACGACTACTGCCAAGGACAAGGGCACAGGTGGCCAAGCGACAGCACCCTGCCACTGGGGCTGGGCTTCCTGTGTGGGCAGCCCTGCCTGCTGCCTGCCTGGCTGTCCTTCCTGCTGCCCCACACTGAGCCCCCACTGCCCCCTAGCCCCACCAGCCAGGACTAGACCAGCATCTTGGGTAAGCAGACTCACACTGCCCCAAGATAGCTCATGAGGTCCACTGCCACCCACAGCTGCTGGGGCACACATGCCCCTGATACACACACACTCCCTACCCTCCCCACACTCCCACAGCCTTCCCATATACCCCATGCACACAGTGCCAGTGACTTGTGGGGACTGCCAGGGGGTGGGGGAAGCTGCCATGAGGAGGATCCAAAATGCAAGTTTGCCTAGGGTACCATTTTCCCTCTGAGTACACTCCAGCCAATTTTTCATCTCTAGCTGCAGACAATGCCCACAGATTCAAAAGGAAGGCAACCCTCCCTCCTTTACCCTGCAAAAGTCAAATAATGCATTCTTGGAGGGAAAAAAAATCTTCCTTGCCCCTAAGGGGTACGTCCAG
>NW_005842645.1:223961-241273 GCF_000455745.1 Alligator sinensis | reverse complement strand
TCTTTCCCTGCCTCAAACCCCTTTGAGGTGGTGCAAGAGGCACATGCAGGAACACAAAAAGTTTGTGCAGGGAGAAAATTAGACCCCTGGATATCCAGGGGTCTAAAACAACCACTCCGCAATAGAGCAGAGCAAGGCATGTTTCCAGACCGTGCCCAGAGCCAGCAGGGAGTCAGTCCTCCAAAAGAGACACTCTGGTTTTGGCTAGAGCGTCTCTTTGGTACTCCTGCTGCCCCCGGCCCCTGGCGCTGTCCAAGGTAAGTCAGAGGGGGAGGGTGCTCATGGGTGTGGGTGGGTGAGGGGTAGCAGGGGGATGTGGGGGGATGTCTCCGGGGCTGTGACGGGTGAGGACCTGGCCCAGATCCATGTGGCTCGCTATTGCACTGGAGCGGGTCGCATGGTTCCTGGAGGCGCGCACAGGAGCCACACCTCCCAGAGCCGTGTGACCCGCTCCAGTGCAAAGCCAGACTAGAGAGCCACATGGGGCTGGGCCAGGTCCTCACCCCCCTGCAGGCACAGCGGGGCAGAAGCAAAAGCCAACCCTGGGGCCCGTCTGCCGCCCAGCCTGGCTGGGCCTGGCCCATTGTGACAGGACCCAGTGCAGCACACGGTTCCCAGCCGGGTCCTGCTACCCGGCTGGGCCCTTTCTACAGAGGCAGGACCTGGCCCGGTGCGCAGCGACTGCACGGAGCCGAGCTGGGTCCTGCTGGCCCTGGGGCTGCTCATGTCACCTGGCTCAGCTCCGCACAGTCCCCATGTGCCGGATCAGGTCCCGCTGCTATAGGACGGACCCAGCTGGGTGGCAGAGCAGCCCCAAGGGCGGCAGGACCCAGCTGGGCCTGGAACATGAGGACTGTGTGCCTCTCTGGGCCTTGTTGCCATGGGCCCGGCCTGACCAGGAGGCAGAGGTGCCCCAGGACCCAGCTGCACCTGGCACACAGTCCCCACATGCCACACTGGGTCCTGTCACCATGGGCCGGGCCCAGACAGATGGCAGAGCAGTCCCAAGGGTGGCAGGACACAGCCGGGCCCGGCCCGCGGCCCCCACGTGCCGCACTGGGTCCTGCCACTACGAGACTGGCCTGGCTGGGCAGCAGGAGGATCCCCAGGGCCGGCAGGACCCAGCTGGGCTTGGCGCACAGTCCCCTGCTGCTGCTGCTGTGAAAGATCAGTTACAGGCCCTGGGCAGTGGGGGTGGGGCTGGGGCCATCCAGCGTGGAGCTGGGACCCTGGGTTGCCCCAATTGCCCCACACCTACCCACAGACCAACGCACATCCCTCCACACACACCCACCCACCTTCCCCCACACCCCTTCTCACCCCCTTCCTGCAAACACCACATCCCCCCACCAAGTGTGAAGAAACCAAAAAGTACACATCAACACATATAGGTATTTAGAATTTATTTTTTCATGATGATAGAGACACTGGTAGGCTTCCAAACTGCTTTAACATTGTAAATATACCAATAAAGAATTACCCAACAGGGATGCGTTTGTGTGTGCGTGTGCATGTGTCACCCCCTTCCTGCAAACACCACATCCCCCCACCAAGTGTGAAGAAACCAAAAAGTACACATCAACACATATAGGTATTTAGAATTTATTTTTTCATGATGATAGAGACACTGGTAGGCTTCCAAACTGCTTTAACATTGTAAATATACCAATAAAGAATTACCCAACAGGGATGCGTTTGTGTGTGCGTGTGCATGTGTGTCCAGATGGCACAAGGGGTAGTGTCCCCAGGTATCAATTGGCTGGGCCCAGAAGCTCCTGAGAGCGAGTAGCCCTGAGCTACTTGCCAAGGCAGCTTTTTGTATGGATGGGGCCAGGACAGGGAAGCTTTTTATACTGCTGGGGACAGGACAGGAGCTGGCCCCAGGCTCTAGCTCCCCCTGGCTGCAGATCCAGGAGGAGCCAGGCAGGGTTATTTTGCCCCAAGTGGCACAATTTGCTCCACAACAAAGTGCATGTCCAAGCATGTGCGGTGAGGCAAAAAGCCCCAGCTCAAATTTGCACCACTTCTATTTGACCTGCTGCAAGCGCGCATGCTTACATGTTTGGGCACGCCCAAGGTGGCTAACAAAACCCTGAGACATGGAGTTGCCAGATACCTCCTGCATGGAGAACAAGTTCATCTTTGAACCCCATCATAGCAATACCAAATACTCTGAATCCACATATCGTACGAGCTGATTATCACTCCAGGAACACCCTTTGCGCACACATTTTTCTTCTTTTTCATTCCAAATGTTGCCTTTTAAAATGTTTGCACTTTTGGGGGGGGGGGGGGGGGGGGGGGGGGGGGGGTTGGGGGGATTTTATGATCTTGTTTTTTGGAAAATTAGTTCTATTCTAGGTCTCCTATAATTCCTCTTTACAGTAGAGGGTTTCATTACCTTGTTAGGCTAATAATCTCAGTTTTGCTGCTCAGTTAGCCTACTATTACTGGCTGGATTTTTAACATATATCTTGGTTTTTACGTTAAAGATTGCAGAATCTCTCCTTTCCACTACACATGTGTATTAGATTAAATGCCTTCCCTTCTAATGTCTGTATCCATTAATGAACTCAGGGGCGTTAAGTCCAGATTGATACATATAAGTAATCTATAATACAAGTGAAATAATTAAAAAAGTGATTGTTTTCACTAAGAAATAAGGAGAAAAACATATTAAATGTGACCCAGGCAAACTTTACTTGAATAAAGTGAACGACGGTGACTATAAGTTGGCGAGCCAACATGAACAGGTAATTTCTGTATGTTAGCATACCATAGTTAGCTAAGCATCACAAGAAAGAGAGCTCGAAAGACTCTTGCTTCATTCCTATTATTGACTACAGTGTTAAAGAAAAGTATTCTTCATTCAAGTACATAACACTTAGCGCCAGTTTTGTAGTTGCTGTAAATTAGCAGAGCCTGTCTGACATCACTGGAGTTAAACTAATTAATAGCAGCTGAGAATATGGCTCACAGAACTTCCCTCCAAATTGATGAAAGTCTATTGTTTATTTTTATGACACAATAAACTTGAACGATGTCCTTTGGCTTGTGAACTTGAGTTCATGAAAGTTTGTGGGTGTGGCTGTACGTGTATCTTAGTCTCGAAGGCCACGTTCCCACATGCAGGCATGTGCAGTTTGTGGCACCATGAACTTCTTTGTGGTGCCACAAACCACACATGTGGAATGTAAAATGCACCCCACACTGCAAATTTGCAGTGTGGGGGCAACAAAAAAAATAAACCCAGGAAAAAAAAGTGGCGCAGCACACACTACAATAGCTTACACTGAAGCAAAAGGAGGCTTAGTTCTCCAGGGAGACACCCTGGCTGGCAGCCAGAGTATCTCCATTCATTTGTGCCCCAGCTGCTTCAGCGTACTGGGAGCCAGGAGGAGCTGGGCAACGGCTGTTTGCCCAAAGCGGGACACAGTGTCCTGCAACAAAGTGCACATGCACAAATTTAAGTCGCTATTTGTGCTGCTGCAAGTGCATGCCCCTACACCTAAAGGTACATGTACCCTGCCTGCTTTGCAATCATTGTCAGAGCTCATGTTTATATCTAGGAAACTGTGGTTTAAGAAATAATGAAGTACTGATCTGTCATCTCTGGAAGTGCAGCATAGCCCAACATGGGACTAACCTTCCTCTTCAGCCACAGCCTTCTGGGGTTTCTTTCCTTGTTATTGTTTGCTTTTTAAACTTTTCATGTGGTTTGCTTTTAAATAAATGTATGAAGATCCCAAAGAAGAGAGAAATAAGACATCACTGGAATAGGGCACCTACTAGATAACACAGTTTTATTTAAAACTTTTGGGATTTCTGATTCCCACTTTCTCCATTTGCTAGTGTCTCCATTCTGTCTCTAATAAATAACTAGTCCACATCACTAAACCACTGCACATAATTCAGAGAAATTTGTTACTGTTGGCAGTGTCTGAACAGCAAAGGTCCAGGAATAGGCCAGCATGGAAGCAGCATTACCTCCCACTCTTAAGGAGCATGATTTCTGCCTGATTACAGAAGGGGTCATTGGTAGGACAATGTAGGGAAGGTCATAGGCATTCACTTTCACGGTAACTTCATGTGCTGAATTCTCCTCTCAGTCCACTGTAAATCTGAAATAATTCCTATCTGACAGCGAGATTTGGGTCCATGTTTTTAACACTGAAGATATAGCAGAATAGTTTCAAAATAATATATATTTGAAATAGCAATTTTTTTACAGAAAAAAGGCATAAGGAAATACAGTCCTATATCTGAGGGTGATTTAAAACACAAAAAGATTATTAAAAAATAGAAACACTTCAAGGTAACAGCAATGATGTATTAGAACTACCAGCTCTATTGGCTTTTCAAAGCATTCCTCTCTTGATGTGGTTACAATACAAAAAGGACTGTGCATTTTAAAACTAAACTATTAATTACATATAAAACTAAATTCCATATGACTGGCATTGACTACTGCTTGGCTTATTTGATCTTTGTCTCAGTAAGATGCTGAGTGAGCACCAGGGAAGAAGGTAGCAGCATCGCTATTGAAGAACTCTACAGTAGCATGACTCACTTCCCTATCTTGAGTATTTTCTTTGTGTTTGTCATGTAAAAGGGTTAATCAAGAATACAAGGAAACAGGAATTTCCAGCGTGGAATTTGGAAGCCTGCAGAAGTGGCAGTAGCTGTTAACAGCTGGCTAGTCATGGCTATAACAGCCAGGGCTTAGCTGCAGCATGTGGTCTTGAGCTGGTCAATTGTTTTTCCTTTGTAAGCATTTATTTGTTTGTTTGTTCAACTCCATACATTCTCCAAACTTCCTTGACTTCCTAAAATTCTTTGGAACAAAAATGGCTTGGAAATTTTTCATAACATTTTCCCCCACCTCCTTTAAACCTGCTGTAGGACCTTGTACAGAAAACCAGTCAAGAACTAACCAGACTTAAGCATATAACAAAGGATGGATGGAGAATCACAACAGAAAGAATTTCACAAGTTTTGTATAACAGCCCATTGAATTCCCCAGGGTATTCATTTGCACTCAAGAGAGAAAGCTCTCTGTGAAAAGCGAGTTACTCTTAGGTAGTCCAGGGACATCTGAAGAGTAACTTGGTTCAAGCAATGGGTGGGAAATTGAGTGGGATCATATGAGTCTGGCATTGTGGAGGGATGGAGAGGAACAAGATAGGTAAAAATAGGGTGAACATATAATTTTTAAGGAAATCCAAGATACTGCTTCTCCCACCACTCCAAGTCAGCAGCGCTGCTGCAGGCAGAGGCAGGCACTGCCCACCTGCCTGTTGCACCATGCTGCTCTGGCTCCCCACTGGACTGTGCCCTGTGCCTCTATGATTTGGGACTTCTGTTTTTATTTTCACCAACTGCCCAAGACTGGCCTACAAAATCCAGGACTACCCTGGCCACACTAGGACGTATGTTCACCCTAGGTAAAAAGGAAACCCAGTCAGAATGGGGCTACAGTAGTTTCATAGTTGGTAGGGTCAGAAGGGACCTGAGCAGATTAAGTCTGACCCCCTGCCATGGGCAGGAAAGGATGCTGGGATCAAACGACCCCAGCAAGGTGTCTATCTAGCCTCCTTTTGAAGACCCCCAGGGTAGGAGTGAGCACCACCTCCCTTGGAAGTTGGTTCCAGATCCTAGCCACCCTGACTGTGAAGTAGTGCCTCCTGATATCTAGCCTGAATCTACTCTCCGTCAACTTATGACCGTTATTCCTTATTACTCCCAGTAGTGCTCGGGGGGAACAGGGACTCTCCCATTGCCTGCTGGTCTCCCTTGGCCAGTTTATAGACGGCCAAATCCCCTCTCAGCCTTCTCTTGTGGAGGCTGAACAGGTTCAGGTCTTGTAGCCTCTCCTCATAGGGTCTGCCCTGCTGCC
The DNA here is from genome assembly GCF_000455745.1 of Alligator sinensis. Classification (NCBI taxonomy): domain Eukaryota; kingdom Metazoa; phylum Chordata; order Crocodylia; family Alligatoridae; genus Alligator; species Alligator sinensis. Next base: position 235,377 of record NW_005842645.1, on the reverse strand, counting down.
CCTTGATCATGCGAGTGGCCCTCCTCTGGACCCTCTCCATGTTGTCCACAACCCTCCTGAAGTGTGGCACCCAGAACTGGATGCAGTACTCCAACTGGGGCCTGACCAGTGTCGCATAGAGGGGGAGGATCACTTCCTTGGACCCGCTCGTGATGCATCTGTGGATGCATGACAAGGTGCAGTTAGCTTTCCTGACTGCGTCCCCACATTGGTGGCCCATGTTCGTTTTGGAATCTATAATGACTCCCAAGATCCTTTTCTGCCTCGAGAAGGGAGTTCCCCAGCCTGTAGGTATGCTGCTGGTTCTTTCTCCCTAGGTGCAGTACCCTGCACTTGTCACTATTGAATCCCATCTTATTCTCATCCACCCACCCCTGTAACCTGTCCAGATCCAATTGCAGCCTGTCCCTCCCTTCTAGCGTGCCCACTTCTCCCCACATCTTAGTGTCATCTGTGAATCTGAACAAGGTGCTTTTCACCCCCTCGTCCAAGTCACTGATGAAGATGTTGAACAGTGCGGATCCAAGGACAGAGCCCTCCAGGCTGAAAAAGACCCATCCACCACCACCCTCCAGCCAACTGGCAACCCATCTGACTGTGTAGGCATCGACACCACAATCTCCTAATTTTTTAACGAGAATGGGGTGAGAGACAGTGTCGAAGGCCTTCCTAAAGTCCAGAAAGACTACGTCCACTGCAACACCTGCATCCAAGGATTTTGTGACCTGGTCGTAGAAGGCCACCAGGTTGGTCTGACAGGACCTGCTGCTAATGAACCCATGTTGGTTGCCCCTACGCATACACTCCCCTGCTTGCCCCTCGTAGATGTGCACCTGGATAATTTTCTCAAAGAGCTTCCCCATGACCGAGGTAAGAGTAACAGGCCTATAATTTCCTGGGTCCTCCTTCTTCCCTTTTTTGAAAATGGGGACCACATTGGCCCTTTTCCAGTCCTCTGCCACTTCGCCAGAGCACCATGAGTGGTCGTAAAGCTGTGCCAGGGGTCCCGCAATGACCGCTGTTAATTCCCTCAGCAGCCTGGGATGGAGATCATCAGGACCTGCTCATTTAAACATGTCCAGTCCCACCAGAAGTTCCCTGACTAGGTCCTCTCTGACCCTGGGCCTGGCTGCGCCTCCCCTGGGACCATCAGGGATCCCAGTGGGGGGGGATGACCTGGTCCGGAGGTATAGTCCTCTCTGGTGATAGCTCCTCCCTTCCATTGGATGTACACCTCCTTCTTAGCTTTGAGACATTCCTGGATGCTTTTGGTGAGCCATGGGGTCTTTTGAGCACTCTTGCCCCCTTTGATCCATGTTGGGATTGCCACCCTTTGGGCTTGGAGGATTGTCTCCTTCAGGAATGACCACTCTTCTTGGACTCCCAACTCCCCACCCCTCCGGGACCTCAGTGCCTCCCCGACTAGTCTCCTTAGCTCAATGAAATCCACCCTCCTGAAGTCCAGGGCTGCTGTCTTGCTGCAGGCCTTTGCCACCCTGCACTGGACAGTGAACTCCAATAGGCAACGATCACTATCACCCAAGTGATTGAGCACCCGCAGTCCCCTCACCAGGTCATCGCTCATAGCCAGGACCAGGTCTAACAAGGCATTTCCCCTGGTGGGACTGTACCTCCTGGGTTAGATGGAGGTCCTGTAACATGGCTAGGAACTATGTGAGCGCTCCTAGTGAATGGGAGCGAGGCAGTGAGAAGAGGAATGGGCAGACACACCTGAGCTTTCTGCAGCCAAGCAGTCCAGATGTAGCAGGAGTTTACCATCCAAAGAGCTGCCATTCAACTGGAATTCCAGATTAGCAATATCATAAAAGGAGACCATGATGATGACTAAAAATGTCTACATCAGTAATCTAAGCAGAACAATGGAAAGTGAGCCTATTATCTTCAACATAAAGCAAGAAGATAAACTTAATAACATAAAGGACAAGCAAAATATTTCCTCTTTCCCCATCCCCTGTAAGATTTGTCTTGGTAAGTTGATGATTAATGACAATAGGTGGGTGCCTCAAATACTCAGCCAAGCCTACAAGTTACTAATTGATTGTCTTAATCCAATAACAAACTATTTCCAAAGGGAAACATTAAAAAAAATGTTACCTGGTTTAATTACACCATCCACAATAGTTGCATCTTACTGAAAAAGGGAGGATCAAAATCTTCAACCAGTCACAGTGATAACAAAACTCACAAAACTGAGGGTTTGCTTCAGCTTAGATGTTTCACAAAAAATGCAGACACAATAAAACTAAGGTGAGGATTCGGTAAGCTTTGTATACACAGCTTTAACACCAGCTCTCCTTTGAGCCCACGAGGACTCTCACCGAAGTCAACAGAGCCCTTCACATGCTTGGAGTTAGGCATGTGAGTGTGTTCCTTGTTGGATCAAGACCAAATTTTTGGCGTGTCCAAAACAGAGTTCAGAAATCTCCCAAGAATTCTCACATGACTTCCAGTGTTTCCTGTTTCTGTTTGGGCTGCAAATCTTGCAAGAACTTTCCACAATGCTTCACCTTCATTTCAGGCACTCCAACTGCAGCCAGAATCAGGAAATGCAGAGCTGCATGAAAATGAAAAATAGCTTACTTAAGTTACCCTAGCACAGTCAAGCCTCAAAGACTCAGAACGGGTATGGTTCAAGTTCTGAGTTATGGGTCAGCTTCATGTATTTATTCATTTTGAATCTAAATGAATTTGCCTGTTGTTAACATGCTTTCCATCATTTCGTTCTCTGACTTGGCCTTTTCCAACAGTGCCAGACCTGCCTCACTTACTGAGCTGCAAAGAATGACACTCCCCTTATCCCTGTGTAAGTAACATCCATCACTGTATCAGCACCTGTCTGAACAGTGCTAGAGGAGGGTCAAGGTACTATTTCCTACCTTTGACAGGTGTTATAACAGCACCAAACTGCCCAAACATAAAAGTCTCCATTCTGAAAACTGTTAAATGTACTTTTCCCCCCTGCTATTCCATCCTCCCCATGGACTTTTTAGCTCCACTAAGGCCAAAAATGAATGCCTTTCATACACAGCAAAGGACAGGCTTTCTCTTTATTGAACAGCAAAATATAAAACTAAGCAACTGAGAAGGGAGCACTCATTAACACAACTGTTTGGGTGCTATGCCATAGCAAAACCAGGCATTGCCATTCTTAACATCATTCTCTGCCTTCCCATTGGGTTGGCACATCTAATCCTTATTATGATTGGATTCACACTGAAACAGTAGCACCAGATGAAAAAAAATGATCCCCCTATTAAAAACACAGAAGTTCATTTAGGATATTGAACCAACAGATATTATTGCTTACTCAGACAGAGTGTGTGTGTGCATGCATGCACACATGCATGCACAGACATTATATGTCTTCATTATTTATGTTACAGTAGGGCACAGGAACACTATTCAAGATCAGGGCCTAATTGCAATAAACACTGTACAGACAAGTAACACAGTTCCTCCCTCTAGAGAGTTTAAATCTAGATCTAAGACAGGATGTAGTTATTGGACAAAGCAGACAAACAGGGTAGAAATGTATGGATGAGGCAACAATAAAACAAACCTAAGTTAGCAGAAAACAGGGGCTCTCTGATATATTAGTAGATTCTTTCTTTCCTCTACATTTTCTAGTTTTCATTTCTATACTGTGTGTGTGTACACATGTGTGTGTATGTGCATGAATATGCACATTCACAGCTATATTTGCTGAATTTTCATAATATCTCTGTATTCTGTATCCCACATTGTTGATTTGTTCTGCGTTTTGTTTGGCCGTTTGTGGGTAATTACTAAAAAGAGTCAGTAGGAGTTGTTTAAAAAGCAGAGTTTAAAAAGGAAATTTTAAATATCTGTATAGTAACTATAGCAACATCCACAGCATGAAAAAATTAGAAACAAAACTCACTGCAATTGTCAAGCAGAGCAAGAAAAAAATATATGGCATAGTTTTAACCAGGAAACTAGCTTATTTTTTCACTATTAAAAGATGTCAATTAAAGTCAACCATCTCTACACACATTTCTCATTCATTAGAAGTTCAGAGATTGTACAATTATTGCAGTGATTCTCAACTAGGATCCCACAGGATCCCTTAAAGGGTGTCATGCCACCCAGCTCCTGTGCAGGGAGGTACTTTCCTACCCCATCGGGCACCAGTGTGTGCCCCAGGCACCCCAGCAGCTCCTGCAACTGCTCCTCTGGGGACTGTCCCCATTGCTGCCCCCCCGCCTTCCAGGTAGCCCCTGTGCCAGCTGCCCCCATGCTCCTAGCAGCACGCTCTGCTGTGGGTGAACCGAGCAGGTAGGTGGATGGAACCCTTCTTTGCAGCCCAGGTCATCCTCTAGACCAGCGTTTCTCAACCCGTGGGTCATGATCCAAAAGCAGGTGGCAAGAATGTATGAAAGGGTCACAAACAAACTTTAAAAACAGATCAATAAACTTTAAAAATGGATTCTCCTTTAAAAAAGAAAAATATTGGAAATCGCTGCTTTTCCCTTGCAGGCTGGCAGAGTTCCAGCCTGCGAGGGACTGCTTGGGGCCCCCCGCCCCACACACTGGGGGTCTGGGGGTAGCGGGTCAGGAGGGGGGGCACTGGGTCAGAACTGGCCAATGTTTACAAATGGGTCCTGGTACAAAAAAGGTTGAGAAGCACTGCCCTAGACTCTGTCCTTACTCCCATGAGGGCATATGAGACCCTGCAAGGTCTGTTTCAGTGGCAGGAGCTGCCCCTGTCCACCTCAGATACAAACAGAGGACTAGAAAATAGGGAGAGGGCAGATGGTGGAAGAAGCACGGTAGTGTTAGATCCTACTCCCACTGCTCTTACCTGGTACCAGCTAAATTGGTGATTCTCAACTTTTTCAGCCTCAAGACTCCCCTCCATATCTTTTCTGACTTCAGATTCTAGCTCACCTGTGGTATCACGAAATTCAGAAAACTTACAAAGAGGTGCCCTGAGGCTAAAAAGGCTGAGAACCACTGAACTCATGTCTTATCCTTGGAAAAAGTTAAAGACTTCAGAGAGTTTGGCTTTGGGGACGAAAGATGTTCCTTTAATAGAGGCCTAAATCCTTTAACAAAGGATTTTTCCATCTCAGACAAGTCAAAACGCTGCAGAAAACAGCAGTCACCTGGACTCAACATTATGACTGCTTTCTGAGTCACTCCAGGAAATGTGAGGGGATTTGCATATGTAGATTATAGGTGTGCATTTGCAGGGAGAGATGGTTGTTATTTTTATGGCTGTTACTATATTACTTCGGGCATTCCACAGGGGACATCCACTTTTTCCCCACTTTGCTCCTCTATGGGAAACCATACATTCAGTTATTGGTGACTGTCATTGAGAAGTAGCAAGTCTACAGTCTCAGAAGCATTTGAATGGACTAATAGTGTACGTCAAAAGATTGGTTTAAAAACCTTTTCTTCCTCCTTTTTAGCTTGACTGGGTTGGTTTAGTCAAGGATGATCCTGAACTGAGCAGGGGATGGGACTATGTCACCTTATGAGGTCCTTTCCAGTCCTTCTTTCCTATAATCCCTTCCCTGTTCTGAGGCTAGCTGGCCACACCTCTGCATAAAGCAAAGCCAACTAAAGCCTACTCCTAATTTAAACTAGCTGCTCACAGTTCTCAAATACTAGAGGCACTGCTGGAGACATCTCTATGAAACCAGAAGAATGCCCAAAGCAGAGAAATCCTTGCAGGTCTGGTTTACAATCTAATTCATTTTTTAATGCAATTTGATTATAAAATAATAACCCAAGTTAAGGATTTAGCCACAGGAGACACACATGTAGATACCATAATCATGTGAAAAAGCAGATTTAAAATACAGTCCACTGAAGACCAGAAAAGGGAACTGCAAAAACAAATGAGGGTAATAAAATAATACACTTTGCAAAGGATAAAGAAAATGCTGAAGTCAGCATTTTATGATAGCCCTTCATCAGGAAATGCCTGTGAAAACAGTTTTGGAAAGTAATAATTTGCCTTACTGATTTGTCTGCAGATATTCCTTGAAGCAAATGAGGCACAAAAGTCCTACTACTTTTTTTTTTTAATGGGAAAGAAAACAGCTTTCAGTGGAAGGAAAGAGACACTTGCCACCTCTTGAAAAAAGATAGACTAGCTTATTAAATGTCAGATATTAGAGGATATCAAACTACTAGAAGAGAGATCAAATTTCTGATACAAGAACAAAAGAAAACACTCCTGCATTCAAAGGAACCGAACAAAAAAGGATGGCCAAACAGTGGGGAAGCCAGTGGAGAAGTCAAGTATTTACCTAGCCAGGCTCTCTCTCTGAGTACCATCATCTCCCTTTTCATCATTCTTGGAATTTTTAATGGTACTGAACTGACACACAATTATGCAAATGAAAAACGTAACATTTTCTATTTCACAGCAGACAAAATGTGGATCTTGTGGCTGAAGGGGAGACTATCAGGAGAGAAAAAAATAAGTAAGAGAATGATTTTAAGGGCTCACATTATTATAAAAAAATTATAAAACAATAACAAATGTCATCTTAGTAAAAAAAAGAGCGGGGGAGAGCGGGATTATAACTGTAACATCTGTAAACCTGAGGGATCTGCCTATTGTTACCTGTTCTTTTTTTCAGTGGCTCCACTCTAAAACTATTGTCTCTCTACTGGTTGCGCTGGAGTTGCATAGGATTTGTACTAGTGTAACTGATAAGAGGATCTAATTAATTACCTTGCTTGCTTCAGAATCTTTCCATAGTGGCAGAATTTCCCCAACACTCAACCAGCTCATCCACAAACCAAATTTTGTTTGAAGATTGCACAGAAAAACTCATTAATAGCAAGTAAGATACAGCTAGGTCCTTCTTAAAAATATGTTTCTGAAGCTACCAACCTTCACATCTCTGGAGGCTTCTCAAGACTGGCATATGAATAGCCATTCTGTGCCCCTGTGATACAGTAGTGCTCATCAGCCTCAGTACATCATCCTCTTCATGGCACCATATATTCTGACTGATTTGGCTCAAGTGAGGGAATGGACATAAATGCTTCCCTTGTTTCTTGTACGTAGTTTGTCTATGAGATTGTGGAAGGGGGGGTGGGGTCAGAAAGGCAACTCTAAAACAAGGACAGGTCAAATGTTTGCTGTATTTATTCATCAGGAAACTGGCAGAATCAGATGCCTAGCTGTTACCTGAGTGAAAATCGGAGAGGAACAATAGCAAACAATGACAAGCAATAGGATGTGCCTTCAGGAGTTGCTTAAGCAAAAAAACTTACAGAACTCAGGACAGCAACTTAAACTTTTTTTTTTTTTTTTAAACTCAAGCAGGGTGCCCTGGCAACAGGATCATGTGGATGACAATAAGTATGCTTTTAACCTCCCCATAGTCCTCCAGGACAAGAGAGAAAAGCAAGTGGAGGTTCAAATGGATTACAAGTCAAGTAAGGCACTCTGCAGCACAAAGATGTTTGAAGCCAACTCATAGGACACATTTGTCAAGCTCTTAAAAAATAGAAATACAGGATCAAAGCAGAAGCACTTTGCAAATATTAACATTTGTCACCTAGTTTTACTTTTGATGTAATTCATTTTGAAGACATTTCTTTCTTGCTTTTTTAAACAGGATAATCTAGTTGTTCAGCACGCACGCTTGGCTCCTTCAAAAGAAACGTGACAATATTGCTGAAATATGGAAGATTTAACTAAAAGAATGCACATATTAGAACAAAGTTCTTCATAAACCAGCGCAGTGGAAAAATCTGTTCTTTTTGATGCCATCAAAACATTCCAGTAAGTGTTTTGGAAGTACTCCTCAAAGAAACAAACGTTAAATGATAATTCTTTGTATTATTTCAAATATAAGTAAGGCTAAAGTAACATTTGAGTCTACAAAATAAAGAAAACAATATGGGCTAGCCATCCTTCATGTCAAAGACAAGCCAAAAAGCCCCTTGGGCTAGCATAGTCAAGGTAGGCTGGCTTCTGTCACCAACAACACACAAGGAAAGCAATAACACCGGTATCATGTTCAGCTGCCTTAGGCTCCCCATCCTGAATGTCTAGGTAGCCATATACAGCTGGGTCAGCTAGGGGCATTCTCCAGTACAAATCTCAAACAGGGCTCAAACGCACCTCTCTGGAGTGTGAAGATGCCATAATTGTACTGCCACCACAACCCGCCAGCCTCAAAGGAGGTTCATTCATTTCAGAGGAGCTGTTCCACTGATACACCTATCCAAAATACACTCTGATTCAAAATATACACTCTGATTTAAAAAATGGCACAAAAAGAAAAAAAGATATAATTATAAAACTTTATCTTGACCATTTTCAATAGCGGCTTTTTCTCAAGTTCTGTGAACCATGCAGCTCATTCCCATCAGACAGGACGACAGACAGAAGGTAAGTCAAGTGTTTGGGTCAGTGGTGTGCTGAACTTTCTGCCAGCATGGGCGCCAGTTCTGTTTTCCTCGACCCTTCAATCAGATACTCTTCACATCTGTGCTGATTTCCAGAGCGGCAGAATTCCAGCTAGAATCCTAGGACTTTTAACTTGTTTTATGAGTGACCTTCTCCATACGGGGAGATTTACAGTTCTATGGCTGAGTAACGCAAGATATATAATAATAACAACAGCTCAGACTTAATTTAGGAAATTCAGTAATTGTCAAGTGTGGTAAATCATCTTTAAAGCAAACACTCTTAAAGTCTGAGAGATAAAGTTCATTCCCCTGTGATGAGGTGGTAGCATGGAATGCCCTGAGGTTCTGGGCAGAGTTTCAAAGCAGTTAAGTCACATTAGGTGAGATCCAGCTGCCCATGGCTGCTGGGATTTCTGAGAATGTTGGCACTGGGGTGACACACTGGATAATCTTTAACAGGGGAAGTCTGTCTGGTGCCTGCTCTTTGTTCCAACTTCACTTTCATATTTGAGAATCCTTATGACAGACTTTCTATTCACAGCAGTGTTTTAGCCTGTCACAAGTGTGGCCCCAGAGATTATAGTTAGGCAAATACAAAGAGAACCCACACATGCTTGAGTCCTTCAAAGTATCTTTTCTGTTTAGGTTCCATTTGTTAATATTTGACTGAGTCTGCGGTTTGAACAAGTACTTCCCAAATCTATTTCAATGTTTAATATATATATATATTAAATACTGAAATGCTCTGAACACTATATATATATATTTGACTGAGTCTGCGGTTTGAATAGGTACTTCCCAAATCTATTTCAGTGTTTAATAATATATATATAATAAACACTGAAATAGATTTGGGAAGTACTTATTCAAACCGCAAACTCAGTCAAATATATATATATATATATATGGTGTTCAGAGCATTTATGAGTAAAACCAGTTTGACAGGTTTAACCATCTATTCCTTCCTTGCACAATGTTATTCTTATAAAACTCTTGTCTTATCATGTAACTCATGAACTCACAATGCCCTCATGGCATCACATTCATTTCCTGAATGTCTCAGCACAATGATTTCTTAGAGATTGTAAAAGCAAAAGATCTAGGAAGATCTGGCCTGAAATATTTAGCACTATAATGAGGGTAATAGGCATTAAATTGTTGAAAGGCAAATAGACTGAAGTGCATGAAATTTTGCTTCTTTTGTGACATGATATAATTTAAACTTCTTAGATAGATATTCACAGAACTCATGATCCTGCTTATTATACTAATGAAACTTTTGCACTATCATGATGAAAATTAGAAGCGAATTGAAGTGGTTAGTACTTTGGTTCTTACACATGAATTTTGATTCACTGTGTATACCAGAGTATATTCTGTCACTGGGATGTAAGTACATAATAAGAAAGCAAAAATTGTCCTAGGATTGAGATTTCTACTGATTTAAACATTCAAGTTTAATCTTGCATGGTCTCAGTGTTACTGACTATTTATGTCATGGTAGTGCGTACATGGTCCTATTATTATTGCTTATTGTTAGAGGACTGTACAAGAAGCCTTACACAATGTTAGACAACATAAGGTTGCATCCATAGATAGTTTGTAGGTGCTCTTCCAAATTAGTATAATGGATATTATTGAAGATGACATGTAATCTCAGTATATGCAGCCTGATTCCCAGTTACACAAAGGCTTCTTCACACCATCTCTGTCACTGCCTGAAGTCTTAAGTTGTTGTAAATTGTATAGTTCTTATTCAAACTTATATATGTATATTTTCCTTAAGTCCCCTTCCCCTAGCAGGGCTGTAACAAATGAGTTAGTGTAAATGAGAATCAGGCTCCCAGGTTTTTCCTACGTCATATGTACGTGCATTCTGACCTGTCTATTGTTGCACGCAACAAAACTGCATTTATTTACCATATAAAATGGTACAGGGAGGGGTCTGTGATACTAATGATTAAGGGAGCCAAAAATTTAAAAAATATATTCATATTCAAAGGATCATGATGAAGTTAATATAGTTAATATGGTGGCATATTAAAAATGGTGGAATTTTTTCCAGAAAATGTGAAGAGTGTAAAGAAGTATCAAAATAAACATTAATTATAGATAAACCTAAATGTCTGTTTTAGCTAAGCAGAGCACTCAAGAATTTGGGTTTATCTGGTAGGGTGAACCTATCATAGACCACATGACTAATTTACAAGCTTACAGTAAACTTTATTTAACAGCATTTGTAGGCCAGTGCATTACCAGCTTTAATTACAATTTTATAATCTGCATCAGCTAAAGCAGAATGGAATTAGTGACCAGTTACCAGGCCTAAAGTGCAGGTGGGCTGTTTCAGTCACCTCCAGATCCAGCATCGTAACTCTTCTTACAGGTTCCCAAGTTGCTCCTACTGTCATTTACTATCCATTTTTAGTACACACCTTTTTAAGGTCTCTGAACTATCTGGATCTGTTGTATTTACCAAATTGGGTTGGAAACCATACAGATCATAGCCAAATAAGCTGTATCAAGACAAGGGGTCTTGGTTTTCTTTGTTTTTGTCTGGACCAAAGACACTGGAAGGATACTGGACCTGTTGAAGTCAGTCAAACTTTTCTAATTTAATCTGTATTTCTGCTCACAGGCAGAACCAGAAAGCACAGATAAGCCTGAAAATGAAAAATGGGGGAAAGAAACATTTTCCAGACCTTTCATTAAGAAGGAAAGAAAGAAGTTCTATTTACACAGGTTTGTTTCTAGTTTAGGATTAAAGCTTGCATCAGGTACTTTATTTGAACTGGCTAACTCTTACTGAGCAAATGCCTGAACTACTACACACCAAAATTCTCACCATCCTCTTTAAGGCCCTTTCTATAATATGCAAATCCACACATCCTCACCTGTAGCATTCACTTAGCATTTCCCAAAGGCATATTATCACAAATTAAAAATAGCAACATGAAAGAATGCTAGGAAAAATGCAGGTTTAATTGAA
>NW_005842645.1:201615-223930 GCF_000455745.1 Alligator sinensis | reverse complement strand
GGGGGGGTTGTTGCCGTTGGTTTCAACGGGGCCCGGATTTCACATGCTGTTTAAAAAATATTTTGGAAATGTCTAACAAACTTCAAGGTCAGTATAAAAAATCCCTAGGTTTTCAATATGGCAGAAACTATATGCTTTAAAAGTATCTGGGTTACACAGTGCCAGAGGCATAGCTGGCCAGGACTGTGCCTAGGGCAGTCCTCCCTCCTTTTCCCCCCTGTACCTTCTAGCTCCAGAGGGGCTAGAAGGAGGCAGAATGCAGGAGTAGCAGCTGAAATTCATTGCTGCTGAATGGAGATGTCACCTCATTTTTCTACTACAAAAGCCCATGTCAAGTGGGCAAAAAATGGGTTGACATCTCCCCCCACTGCAGCAAATTCTTTTGTTACTCACCAGAACTACATTTCCCAGAGTGTACTCACTGACACTCCTCCTCTACACTGCTTGGGTGACTGGGGATGGGAAGGTGAGGCACTCCCAGTCTATTCTGGTGCCACCTGCCCCCCTTAGGCAGTTCCCACCTATCCTTGCAGTACTACATCATTCAAGTGTGTAAAGTAGACACTGTGAATATGGCTGAGTTGAACAAACTTTTTTTTCTACCATTCAGTTTCCTCTTAATAAGGAAAAGCTGGATTTTATGATGGGCCCTTCAGATTCTTAAGAGAATCTCTCTAGATTAACTAGGAACTTTACAAGTCTCATTCTTCTTGTAGTTGTCACGAGGACTTTTCTACGTATTGAAACAATACAGGGTTTATGAATGACATCCTACATCAGTATGTCTTGTTTCAGCCTTTGGCGTATTCACAGCAGCTGACAAAGTAGGCTGTTGCCTACAAAAACTAATGTCCCTCTGAACTAGTCCATCTCTCTAATCTCCACTTGTCATGGCCAAGTGGTGTCGGACCTCATATTCAGAAAGGGTATGTTCTTGTGAGAAGAATGAGGTAGATGTATTTACTTTTTGTGGTCTTGTTCATTCTTTGAAGAAATAAGAGAAAAATGGCTCTCTCAAGTAGTGGAAAATTTTAAATACCAGCATAATGAAAAAACTATTTGGCTTCTCTCTAACAATTTATAACTTATCCTATACTCCCTAGGCATATTTGCATTAGTTGCACAAAGAATAAGGCCCAGGATCAAATAGAGTTCCCTGTTTCATTTTACTATTGCACATTGCTTCATTTTATCTGTTGCTTTCTTGTATCATCATAAATTATGTTGTTTTAATTTTGTTTAAACTGGTACAATATGTAATCTTACTGTATGCTTTTAACAAAAACCATAAATTATATGCATTTATTATTATACTAATATGTATATATATACTTTTATTGCCCATTTTATTGTATTGCTTTAGTTATAGCTGTAAATACAATACTACTAGAGTTAGTCTCTAAGGTACCACCCTGCCCAGGCTTCTGCCTTTGAAGAACAGTAAGCAGACACCCAAAATGCCTGAGAGAAGCTATCCCTGCATGTGCACTATATTGTCTTGCTTTCTTTGCACAGGTAGAAGCCAAAATCATGGAGTTTATTGCCTGTGTTCCTCTCACTGTCCATCAACAGTGCTGGTGATACTAATGTGCAACAAGAATAGCTAACTACTGAAGCACAGTGGAAACGTTAGAAAACTTTTTCATTATGAAGTGCCATAAAATTATCGGTGCTTTCTTCTTGAATATAGCCTGTCCCTGGGGCACAACATCATCAAACATTCTTCTCATTAACCACTATACTGTTATTAAGAATGTAGATAGGATCATAAATACACTTGACAGGGCACATGATCCTCAAGTCTCAGAAGGCACAGATCAGGACACGCAGTTGATAAGCAAGGGTAAAGGTGAATTTAAGGTACCTGTTGCATCTCCCTGATGCTGGGCTTGACAAAAGGCTTAGCCTGGTCTTCCCTCCAGTACAAATTAGAACCGTTGAAGTTTAAATGCAAGTGCTGTTTTCCTCATACATTTAGTGGACATTCAGAGTAACAGAAACCCCGCTAGAATCCTAGGACCTATAATTTGGTCTATGAACAACTTCATGAACAATAAAAGATTTTCAGTTCTTTGGCTTAAGTATTTTTCCTCACAGATACATGATAGTGGTGTTGCCCTGATGGTCCAGGAATTTTGGAGAGGTAATGATTTCTTTGGGTGATATCTTTTATTGGATCAGCTGCATGTCAGAAGTTCTCAAATTCAAAAACATGTCCAACTATTCCACCTATGCCGTTGGTCAAATATTCCTGAACCATCATGGCTTCAACATCACCCTAATACTACTGTAACATGGAATATATAAAAATCTGCTGCTTACAATGGCAAAGAAGAATGTCTTGCATTTGAAAGCTTGTCCAACTAGAAATAAATAAAAGGAGTAGGGACTTACTGTTTCCAGGGCTCTACAGTAATTGCCTATCTGTCTGCTTTCACCCTGTAGTAATTGAAAAGCTAAACTGGAGCTTTCCATACAATAGGGTAAGCCACCACGGTTTAGCTTTCATTTACCAGTGGCAAAGAGTGGGCACACAGCAACAGTTCAGTAAAAAGTGCCCATCCCCTTTTCCCTCACTGTAATGTGCTTGTTTGTCCATACCCTAACCAATATCTGCTCTAATTTATATTGGTTTCTCACAGCCATTTGTGAGCAGACCAGAATATCCAGTGCTCTGAATCCTGTGATCTGACCTCCTTTTTCCCTAGTTTTTCTTCCATGTGCTGCTATGAAAGAGCTGTGTTAGGAAAGAAGAAAACACATTCATTGCATTGTCACTTAAATATGTCCAGAGCTTTGATCAGTTTCTTCTGATTCTGTCTTCTTGGTCATCCATACTTCCTCCTAGCCCCTTCCAATAAACTGGCTTCAAGTTAAAGCTGCCACAGATCCAGAGGGTGAAGGTGGCAATTTCTAGCTCATATATGCCCTTCACAGGTGCTCATTCCTGTGACTTTCCTGTATTATCTTCTAGGACACCTTCTGAAAAGTAAAATTAGGCCTGTCCTATTGTTCATTGCCAAGGCTAACCTCAGGTTTTCCTCTGCAGAGCACAGCCGCAGTGGTGCCACATCGAACCAAATTTCTTGCAGTTACTCCCAACAGCTTACTAGGTCAAAAGGAAAAAACAGAGACAATCTGCAAGGCCTTGTTTGTAGAAGTTCAGATCTGGGTTGAATGACTCCCTTATAGCTCTCTGTAGTTTTGTAAACTAAGCCACTGGATAGTTCATGTTTTCAGAACATAAATCAGGCTCCTATCTTGGATGCAACTGGTGCAGTAACAGCAGGGTCTGTTTAAATCAGTTCAGAAAGTGAAAACCAAATAATGAATGAGCACAGAAAATTAGGTTGGCAAAACTCCATCATGATGATTTGTTGTTAGGAATTGTTGTTAATTTACAGGTCTGAGGCTTTTGTTGGTGCTCTCTAGGTTTAAGGCAGAATATTTCAATAAAATTATAGCTAAAAACAGTTCTGCTGATCCAGGAAATGTTCTGAGGGTGACAGTTTGTGCTACAGCTATGGTAAACAGCATTATATTCCAGCCAGACCAGTTACACTAAAAATAAATTAATAAACAAACATGTTATGGGATTTCCTAAAGTTTATCAACACTGTGAGCCAGATTCTCAATCTTGCTACAGCTTCTTTGCTCTGCTCCTGTGATGGAAATGGGCTACAAAGCATGTTTAACCAGATTTCTAAGGAATTCCCCATGTAAAAAGAACTTCAGGGTGAGTTTCCCTATTAGCAAGAAAGCATGGCTGGGTCATCACTATTTCTGAACCATCCCTAGCCAATGGAATACATGCTAGTGAGCACAGGCAGCTAGATGCAATGTAGGCTACTCCTTGACTATGCAAGGGTCAAAACTGATCTCCAGCCAGCCCCAGAATCAAGATTGTAATGTGGTGTAAAACCACCTTTATCCCACTACCCTGTTCCCACACTAAGGCCAATCAGACAGACTAAAAAATCTGATTATAAACTGATAGCTGTTGCCAATGATTTTCCTTACTGTTATTTTAGTATAGTAGCACTAGGGTCCCTAATCATGGACTGGGAACCCACTGTGTAGGATGCTGTGCAAACATAGGACAGAAGGACAGTCCATGCTTTACCTCAGTGCCTCACCCCTTCCAGCAAAGCAAAGTAAAAAGCCTTGGAGAAATAGATGTAGTAGCAATGGGAACACAGTCTTTAATAAATTGTTTTTTGGGGATTAGTATCATTTTTCTTGGGAATGAGAAAATCACTTCTGGATGTACTCCTAGTGTGCTTACAATCTGCTTTATTCTTGTAGCACTTTTTAACATTGGAACATAGGACTGAAAGGGATCTTCCAGGCTAAGTCCAGTCCAAAAGGGTCCATAAGAACATCCAACCTGGTTCCCAACCTACACATCAAATTTACCAACAATGTTCATGGAAAGAAAACCCAGACCCTTTGCTGTTTTAAGATAAACCAGACACCCCCAGCATCCCAGCATGCTCTCTGGGCTGGGCAGGGCTCTCTGCTCCACAGCAAAGTGCCTCCCCCCCTCCTCGCCCCACTCTGCTCCCTAGCCAGAGCTCCACCAGAGATTTGCAGGCACAGAGCATCTGCCTGGCTTCTCCCTGCTAAGAAGGGATTATTCCCCACTTCCCTCTGCCTTATGCAGACACCTCAGCATTAGCTAGCAAACCACATTCTGGCTACAGTCCATGCTGTGGGAGATGACAGGCAGACAGGTTTTTTGGAACAAATCAACAGGTAGCTTAATGTCCTTCCTTGGAAGAGCTGTTTAAGAAGAGCTCCATTAGTTAATGGAGAGAGGCTCAGTTTCCTTAATGGGTTGATAAGCGCTGAGTTAGGGGTGATCAACATTCCCTGCTGGGCTGCTTAGGATGGGGGGGAATAATCAAAGCATCCTGCCAGGGCCTGACCATGCCCCCCCACGCCCCCCAGCACAGCACTTTGGAAGGGAAGGGAGGTCTGCTCTAGCATCCCCCAGCTTCTAACCTGGGCCACTGCAGGCATGAGCCTGCATTTCTGGGGCATCTGTCTGGTTACAAAACTGATTTAGCCTAGCCAGGTTAGACTAACCGGCAAAGATTTAATCAGTTCAGGCTCAGGCTTTTTGAATGTCTGTCCCTAGCCAAGTTGATCTACAGAGAACAACATGTAACAGTGAGGAAACAAATGCAGTTTCTTAAGACTGCTCCCAAGGTTCTCTCGTGCAATTAAAAAAAACCCAACAATACTTTAAAAGGCCTGAAAATTATAACAGAGGGTTCATTTAGCTTGTCAAATTAAAAGAGGCAATAACACAATAACAGGACATTTTTTCAGTCATGACTTAAATAAACAAAAAGAGAGAGTTCTTAAAATACCCAGAGGAAAGGATGAAATATTTTTCAGAACTACTGGGAATGAAAAAGTTTGGGACAGCAGTATATGCAAGGACATGTCAAAATGGTTAATCCCCATTGCTTTTCTGAAAACAAATAAAAATATTACAGCACTCGCATTTTAAAAATACTAGCAGCTACCAAATTATCCTTGATAACAGGATTTGAATACAGTCTCCAAATACCTGAAGGGCGATTATAGAGAGGATGGAGATAGGCTTCTATCTGTAGCTTTAGGGAACAAGGCTAGGAGCAATGGACTCAGGCAGTAGCAGGGGGAATTTAGGTTGGAAATTAGGGCTAGGTACAGTAAAAAAGCCTGAAGCCAAATCCATTCAGTCTCTGCAGGTTAGTCTAAAATGTACAGATTAAACTGAAACAGAAGTAAACAGACATTTACCTTTGCCTGCAGTTGCTCAGGCCAGAAGCTAGGGAGTGCTAGGGCATGGCTCTCTGGCTGTGTTCATTTCCTCTTCCTGCTGCCCCTGCTCAGGGGAAGTGTGGTCTAATCCCCCCTTCCCCTTGGCCCCAGACCCCAGCCAGGGTTTGCCTGGGCTGCATCCCCAGCAAGGCTTGCCCCCTCTCCCCCACCTTGTCAGTCAGCCCTCAGAGCTCCAGCTAGAGAACAGAGGGGCAGAGCCAGCCCTGCTCTCTGGAGCAGACAGCACAGCTCAGCCCACCACTGGAAAGCATGCTGGGGGACTCTGTTTTAACTTAAACAAGGAAGTGGTCTGGGACAAAAGTTTCATAAGCTGGTTTGACCCAAATCAGTTAAGTCTGATACTACATTCGACCAGGTTTATCTTAAACCAGTTTCAGCCATGTTGATACTGGTTTATGTGCAATGAGCTTCTGTTCTGTTACAGATTTAAACCAGTTTCTGATCACCACACCGGTTTACATGTAACTTCTGTCCCTAGCCTAGAAGGAGCTTTGTAGCAATGAGGGTCAAGTCTGCAACAGGCTACCTAGATAAATTGTGGAATCTCAATTCTTGCAAGTTTACAAGGGTTATATTAGACAGACACTTGCCTGGGATGGGTTAATCAAGGAAGATCCTGCCTTGATGAGGGAGATGGACTACATGACCTACGTGACCACGTCCCTTCCAGCCATGCTTTTCCTTTGATCCTCTTAGCAGGAAAGTTCTTGCCACAATGATTCTCCTATTGAGATTGGATGAATTGACCCAAATTAGGAACAAGTATTGTTCTAATCATATGGGCATAAAGAGAAGGACAAATTAGAGACAACAGATGATTACACAGTAAAAGTGCTATTCTCAAATAAAAACATTTTAACTTAAAGAATTAGCCGTATGAGACTTTAGAGAGACTTTCCACTTTAGTATTATGATTGCAACCGGTGGGTTGTGTGCAGGGTACGGTGACCCCGGCCCCAGTGAAGGGGCGGCCCCAGTGAGAGGGGGCAGTGGTGAGAGCAACCAGTGGGTTGCGTAGCCCCGGTGTGAGGGGGCAGTAGTGAGAGGGGGCGATGATGAATGATCTCAATGTTGGATGTATCCTTTGTCTTACTCCTTTTAGCAAATACATTTACACAGTATACATATTTACACAAAATTACATTGAAATTACATTAAAAGAAAGAGGTAAGGACACAGATTAGGAAATGCCAGAATCAAGATAGCATTTGCTCCCATTCTGCATGTAATTAAAGATCTTTGTCGTCATAGTTAATTACATAATATTCGCCTCCCAAAATCTGAGTCTTATTCAGGGCTGAGGATGGATCTGCTCTGGGGATGACTCAGGGTTGTGTAGTATATGAGCCTGTTTTCTACAGGACCCTTCCCTCATTTGTTGCAGAAAAAGCAAGATGGGGAACAGGTAAGGAATGGAATTACAAGAGAAGAGAGAGTCTCGTGATGAAGACAATTGGATGCTGCCCTTGAAAACTGATTTCTATCCCTAATCTGCTGAATTGCTGTGTGTCACAAAGCACCTTTTAAACCAAGCTTCTCATAGATTGTCCCTGAGAACACTGATTATTTTGTAGGTATTCAGCTTTTGGCTCTGAGGTCCAATTTGCAGAAATGCCTAACATCTACAGCTGCAATTGAACTGTGTGGCAGAGCACAGAGTGTCTCTGCCACTTTAAGGGCCTGGAGCTGGCAGCCTCCAGGTGCCTGATTAGGGCAGCCATTTTGAGGCCTAGGCTGCCTATATAAACAAGGCAGTTTGGCTGCTGGAGGCCAGGCAGCAACATTGCCTGGCTGTAGGGCTGCTGTGAATGACCCAGAGGTAAGGGGGAGCTGCAAGGGTTTGACAGGAGGCTCCTGGTCCTGGGCATGACCTGAAACTGCACCCTGCCGGGAGTGGGTGGTCTGGTGGGGCTCTCAGTGGCGTGGGAGCCCCCAGGAAATGCCAGGCCAGTGATCAGCCCGGTGAAAGGTAGGTCAGGGCGCCTTAACCCCTAGCTCCCACCACCGGGTGGGTAACCCTATGTTGGAGGGGCCCAGAGGGCGGACCCCGAGAGAGTGTATGGAGTACAGGGCGTGGTGCTGCGGTTGCCCCTGAAAGGACGGGGAGTAATGGCACGGTGAGGCCCGAGGATAAGAGAGAGGGGCTAGAGACCCAGCCCGAAGGGGATAGTACCCTCGACTGGCCCATGCTGGGGCCAGGACCAGAGAGGGTCAAAAGGGCCGGGGGCCCACCGCGAGGGATGCCCAAGAGCCGGGGGCCTGGGGTCCTGACTGGCCTTGAGGTGGGCCAGGGCCAGGTAGCCGAAGGTTCCAGGGGAACCACACCGGAGAAGGGAACAAGGCTTCGGGGGGGCTAGGTAGCCCAGATGAAGGCGGAGAGGCCGCCTGATCAGGAGAGATCGTAGTGGGGTCGTATAGGATGATTCTGGGGCCCAGCGTGGGGCCGGTGATAGTGTTAACACTGAGATGCCATCTGCGAGGCTTGGGCTGCGGTATTAGGGGAGGTCGGAGCCGCAGAGCGCCCCCTGGCATTGGAGCACTACAATGGGCAGCCTCCGGCTTAATTGACATCGATATACGAATCAATTATCATCAAAGGCGTGGCGGGCGAGATAAGCAGGCGGTTGCCCAGAGACAGGGGGACGGGCCACGAAGAGCTCGGCCCTGAGTAGGCCTCCTGTCATGGTGACAGGTGGGCGGGCCACAGAGTTCGGCCCCAGGAGGCCCCCTGTCACAATGATATCAGTATTCTGGTACCCGTACATTGTATGTCTGTTTTGATCATGCCAAAAGTGAAAAACATAGTTGCTAAGTAAAATGTGAACAAATATGATCATTAACAGAATGATACCAATCTATGCAAGTGGACCTAACTCCCCAATATCGTCTACCATTATTGACTTCTACCCATTTAATTCAAAGTGACTTTGGTTTGTCTACACTCTTCCCACATAGTGCCTGGCAATGCTATCATGAAGCACAAACCTTTTGCTTTCTCCTGATCCACATGAGCCAACTCCTATAAATAAGTCAACATAGCCACCTTCACATCAGCCCTGAGCTCATGCCCATAAGCACAACCAAAGCACAGGGCCAAAGAGTGGCCCTGAGACAATGTTTTGGACCACTTTGAGGTGGCAGCATCTCCTTGCTTCTGGGATTTGGCACATACCTAATGGAAAGAAGTCAAATGGACAGGCTATAGAAGTGTCACAGCTCCTGTGGGCACAAAGGCAGCATAGAGGAACTCTATGAGTGCAGAGGTTCACACAGCACCTCCAAGTTGTAGAATGAGGCCCATGTGAGTCTTTAAGGTGCGAGTCTTCAAAGCCCCTCACATTTGGGCTCCAATATAGACAGATTTACAGTCCATTCAGCATTTTCTTGTGAAAGCCTTGATTGAAGATATTTTGGTTTTGAACATATTTGGTTTAGAAACTTTTTTTACGTTTGTTTTTTCCTTTTTTTTTTCCCTGCATATTTCCTCTCCTCCCATTAGTCCTCATTTCTATATTTTGTCAGCAAAAAATGGGGAGAAGGGAGGAAGAAGAAAAAGGTACAGACAAAAGAAAAACAAAGGAGGAGGAAAGGAAATGATAAAACTAGAGGGTGAAGATATCACCAGCCCTCTGGTCCCCTAATTTTTTAATGTTCTGAGGGATTTTTTAAAAAACAGGAAACAATCTGAGGAAAAGAATGGGATATTTAAAGAATGGTGATTTTTTTTTTAAACTGTGAAATTGGTCTTCATAATGAAATTACCCTTAAAAAAAATTCAACTAGTTCTACTCAATTTCTACCTCCATTCATGGGTCCTGATAATGCTTACATATCCCTCTCCAGGGCAGCTGATGCTGACCTCATTGATGCTTGTCATGTGTTTTTGAAAGCCTCAAAAAGCAGATGCCAAGAAATGCCAAATCTTATTGCTTCCTCTTATTCAGCCATCAACTTCCTCCTCCTCATCATCCCTCTGCAACTTCACCTGATTCATCATGCAGCAACTGTGAGAGATTTAGCAAATTGGGAGCAAACCATGAAGCAAATAATACTAGTTACCAAGGAAAAATGCCCCTCCTCTCCACTATATGATTTATTTTTTAAATAAATGCTGCTAGGGTACAATAAAGGAAAACCAGCATTGTATTGTGTCATTTATCCATGGTGGAAATGATGTTGGCAAATGCAAGATATTTCTCTGCAAGTGTTTCACATTTTTCCAAGCAATGTAGGGCAAAGTTTTGTGTAATTTTCCAGTGACCTTGATTATGCAATTCTGTAAAACTGCAGCTCTAGACTACATCAAAGCCTCTACTACTTTTATCAGGTATTAGGCAGCAACTGAGAATCAAGGAACAGTCAGTGGATATATGGCTATATATGATGTGCTTTGCTCCAGTCCTTTATAAGGATGGCAGTAGATTTATATTAAGCAAATAAATGATGATATATTGCAAAGAATCCTAGCCTATTTTGATTCTTAGTGGAAAGATAAATATAAAAAAGTGCCAGCAAAGCATTTCAGTATATATTTAAGCTCCACCAAATTCAAAGGGAGAAACCCTGGTCCCTTTGAAGTTAATTGCAAAACTACTATTGAATTCAATGAGGCTGGGATTTCCCTTGAAGTGCTTAAGTACTATGATGAATCAGAGCTTTAATATACAAACGAGCTGCAAAAATCTTCCTTCTTCCAGAGTCCTCCATGAGATCAGATGCTCTATACTGCTAAACCTTTCAAGTTAGAATCAAGTACAGATTAGGGGACTCTTCCATTCTTATATATACAAATAGGTAGAGAAATCAATGGAAACTCCTACATAAGTATGTCCTTATAATATCAAGCCCTGCTCCTCTCATCAGCTCAGTCAATCACGATAACAATTGAGATCACTGACTCATTTTGATGTGATCTGCAGAAGGAACTAGAATAACATTTTCCAAATAGTTTTTTGCTATTAACTGATCTAGCTCAATAAAATTCCTGCCCTGTCCTGTTACTACTGTATGAAGTAGAACCACAGTTCCTGGTGACATTTTTTACTTAAACTATATAACAGGTTATCCAAAAACCACACCTACATTGCTGTTATATGTTATAATTCCTCAAAAGAATTCAAGTAACCTATTTTTAATATCACACATGTTCCTAAATATGTGATGCTTATTTTATACCAGCAGTACTAACACATTTCACTGTTTTTTGCCACCTTTTCCTCTTTTGCTGAAAACTAAGTTACATGCTTCCAACATAGTCTTGATATGGTGAGGTCAACAAAGATAGAAGAAAGATGTTCCATTAATCATGCTTTTCCTAGAGTGGCAGTAATAAGTTTCTTGCTAAGCTGGACAGGTATTTCCCAATCCTAGCTGGTCCTTCTTAAAGCATCTCCAAAAAGATAAGCTCTGGTCAATCCAGCCTCAGTTCTCATCTCCATTTGTGATAGGTTTTATGATCTCAGACACAACAGATTGCTAGCCTGCAATGTTTGGAAATAGTAGATGATTAAACCCTCTGGCCAGGTGTAAATGCAACCTTTGTCTTCTCAATGCTGTGTGAGAATTACCTTCCCCTTCGAAGTCCCCAGCTGGCTTTGCCATATTCAGTATTATAAACATCCCCATCTTGTAATTGCAGCCACAATGACCTTCCACTTTCTTTCCAATCTATAAATGCAGCAATGAAATAAGTTTCACTGGTTTTTTCCTGAGTTAGAGCAAAAATGCTGAGCAAGCTACTAAAAATTTGAAAGAATGCAGCCTGTGAGGTTCCCTCCTCCTCTCCCTGGGGGGATTTTGCACCAGGTAAATAATAAAAAATGTGTAATGATTGACTAGGCTTTTAAACCTGAACTGAAGGTAAGTTTGCATTGCTGACCCAGATAAATATTCTCACTGGCTCCCTTTTCTTTTTCCAGGATTGTCACACCACAAAGTCCCCTAAGCCCAATTTGCTCTTTAAAGGTTTGGGCAACACTCAAATCTGACCTTTAGAGCCATAAACAAATTCAACTGTTTCACAACCAATAGTAAGAAAAATTTTGAACAGCTAGGTATCCCTTGAGTTTCCTCACAAAGGAGAAGATGCCCTAGTACACCACAACTCAGAAAAAGCAGGAGACCAAGAAAGAGAGCATGCACAAATAACGATGGTGTTCTACAGACTTGTGAAACTGCTAGAGCAGTGATTCTCAATGTTTTTTGACTCAAGGCACCCCTCTAAAAATGCCAGCTCTTAGTTTTTATTCATTTCTTGACTACAGGAGAAATAGAACAATTTTTCTGTTGCAGAAAACTCAGAAAGATCACAACAGGTCAGACTGGATATTTGATGCTACAGATTTTTATTTGAAATCTCTGGGTTTATTTTGTGAATGATGAGCAAGTCTTTTCATACCTTAACTGTGCTAATATTGCATAGTACCCTGTAGCACCCTTAAAAGCATCTCATGGCAACCTAGGATGCTATGGCACCCTGGTTAAGAATCATTGTGCTATACAGAAGGATATCCAAACTAACTGAGAGCAGCACACTATGCACTTTGAAAGAAACTGTCAGAAGACCTTTTATTTACTTTTTAAGGTAGAGTTCTCACCAACAGGCATATGCTGTAGCAAGATTTTTACTGAGCAAACAGCATGTAGTAATGGCACTCTGTGTATTTTTTCAGTGTGCAGGGCCTGGCTACTGTTCAAGGTGAAATTTAAAGGTAGCTAAATCAATTTCCACGCATCTTTATTGAAATAAAACCATTTCCCCCCTGCGCTTTTTGTTTATTTGAACTTTGCCTGGGCCCATGCTGCTCACATACAAAATCCACCTCTGTTTTTGGTCTTGTTGACATGTGTGGGGGGCAGGACTGTGTCACCTGCAACTGACTCTCCTGAATTGATCTTTGGATGAGGTGTAATTAGACTGAATCATGTAACTTTTATTCCAGAATGAAGTGTCCACAGGAGGAATTATACTGCCCAAGCTCTAGTGGTGTAACTATGCCACTCTAATTCTGCTGGTCAATTTCTCCAGTAGTCAAGCACTTTGCAAGCAAAATGCTTACATTTCAATGCTACACATAATTGGAATATAAAGAGCTTGGTTCAGATAAAGCTGTTCCCTCTCCTTAAACCACCAGTGAAGTGACCAGCTGGGGATTCCCCTGAAGTAGGGGAATGTCTTGGTGACAGAGCAATCGGCTGCCATGATGGCTGGGCCATTACAGGTGGCTGAGCATTAGAGCCCAAAAGTAAAATCATCGCATCTCTTAAGGTTCCCTCAAACCTTATTTGCACAAATTGGAGGATTGGTCCCATTGTCCCACTACCTCTATAGGCAGATCCTGGATTTTGTAAAGGGGGGTGCAGCAGCAACAACTGGCACTGCAGGGCTGGTTGTACCTTCCCATTCCTAGCCATCCACCTTGACCAGAGCAGGAAGACCACACAATGAGAGCAGCAACCAGAGACTTTATAACCTCAAATCAGATAAGGATCTGCCCCTCCAGCTCTCTCCACCTCCCCGGCCCCTTTCTTCACTGCTCAGCAACACCTCCCTTCCCCTGCTGCTGACCCTAGGAGGTGGGGAGGAGCTCCAGGGTTGCTCCCCCCACCCCCAACTACTCCCCTGCAAGTGTTCCCTGCCAACCCAGGAACAGAGTCAGGGAGGGGGAACCCATCTGCCACTGTTCTCAGCTGAGCCTGTTTTCCAGTGCAGTGGGAGCAGGGTAGGAACAGCTCTGGAGCTTTACCTAGCCCAATGGCAGGCAAGGACAGTGGCAACGGCAGGCAGAGGAGGGGAGGTGTTGCTGAGCATGGAAAGGAAAGGGAAACATCCTTACCTGCCTCAGCAACTTAAAAAGTCCCCCAACTGCTACTCCTGCAGTGTGGTTTGAAAGGGAGGGGGAGGTGCAACTGTGCTACCACACCCCCTCTGGATCCAACCGTAACCACCTCCAAAACATCTTAGCCACTCCAGGTTCTACAGTAACAGGACCCTCATCTCTGCTCATAACTATCAACTCTCCTGCATTACAAGGGAAGGCAGTAATTTTAAACCTACATTTCCCTTCTCCACGTAACACACCTCTTTCCATTTTGTAAATGCTCAGTTTGTAGGACCTGCCAATTACAGGTTTGGATGAGAAGGGTTAACTACACACATACTTGCCCACTCAAACAGGCAACAGTACATTTTGTGCATCCTAAAACTCACAGAGATGGCAATTTCAAAGTGCAACAAGTTACACGTAAAGTTTGGCGCATCTCACAGAGGAAATTTGGTCTCATTCATTTTGTTGTTGAACCTGCAAGTGCCATGTCAGATGTTCAGAAATACTTAAGGTTCAAATGCAGCAGATGTGTATTGTTTTGGTAAGAAAGGCACTATTTGCTTCTGGAGGCAGAGGTTGTCGTCTTGTTCTCTTTTTCTAACACAAAAATCAGCCCTGTAATCTAAATCAGGTGTATTTCTGTAAATCATTTAAGATCACATTTATAAAATTGAATTTGTCCAACTATTTAAACTGCATTACCATGGTATATGAATACCTTAAAATCTATAATGAAACATGGGGTTTAACATCTACTTTAACCTATATTTATACATCAATTAAATTTACCCCCTTTACCCTATATTAACTGCTACATTTTGACACTGTCATTCTCAACATGTAAATTACACCAGCTTATATCAACAGTGACAGACTGTGACATTTATTGCCATTTACATCAGCTCTGAACTGACACAAAGTACCATTGCATTTAGTAGCAATCAAAATAGAACCTGACATTTTTGTGGATGGATGGAGTTACAAGAAGAATGATTAAAAAAGCAATCAAAACCAAGTATTTGAGAAGAGATATAAACCTTCATGATTCTGGGCATGAGCCAACCTCTAAATAGAGATGGTTAAGATGACAACTGTCTCCATTGGCAGGTTATTGTATTATCATTCACTATAGGGTTTTCTGCATCTTTCCTTGGGCTGCTGGTTCTACCTACAGTAAGAAACAGGATATGGGACTAGACCAGGGGTGGGTAAAATACAGGCCATGGGCCAGATCTGGCACACCAGGTAACTGGATCCTGCTTGTGGCAGCCCTTGCAGCGCTTGGCATGGAGCCAAGCCCTGCCCACTTATGCTGGGGCAGCCTGCACCGGGCTCCCCCCGACCAGTTTGTGCATTCGCCAACATGGCTGCAGCTGGGTACTTCTCTGCTCCCTCCACCTCCAGAGGGGGCTCCTGCCCCTGCCACACCATGCCACACTACTCCGGACAAGCAGGTGGGCAGCTTCAGCCCCAACGTGCAGGTCTCCAACTCCAGCTCCTGGCATTTTCCAGTGGAAGGCAGAGCTGAAGGTAAAGCTGAAGCAGAAGCTGAAGCCAGAGCCCTGTGCTCTGGGGCAGGAGCTGCCCAGCTGAAACTGCCCACCCAGCTACAAGGAATAGCACAGTGCACCAGGGGCCAGGAGCAGGAACCACGGTTGGAGGTGTGGTGCATACAGCAGCACCCAGATGGCTGTAACTGCACTGGGAACAGCCTGCAGGCCGTCCCGCACTGTACCATGCTGCTCCAAACAGGTGGGTGGGCAGCTTGAGCCAGGCAACACTTGCCCTAGCATGCAGGGCTCTGGCTTCAGCTCCCAACCACCTTCCTGGCAGGGGCAAGGGCAGAGACAGGGGCAGGTGCAGGAGCTGCCACTGGAAGCAGGGGGTAGAAAATGGCACCAAGCCAAGCCAGGCCAGGCCATAGGAGCTGGCAGGAGCCCGGCACAAGCTGCCCCAGCACAAGCCAGGGGTGCTCAGCCCCATGCAGAGCGGTGTGGACCACACCACCTGGGCAAGTTCTGCTGCATGTAACCCCCCAAGACATAAGTAACAATTTTGTGACTATGACTGTGACTGTGTGTGTGTGTGTGTGTGTGCGCGCGCGCGTGTGTGCGTGCGTACATGCATATGCCACATATGTAAGGATTTGCAAATAACTGATTTTAGGTTTCTGGATAATCCCTTCAGCAAAAAAAATTTAAAGAACAAGTTTAAGTTAAATGAACCATTTTGTTTTAAAGTGCTTTTTCTCTGGTTTAAAAAATAGCTTAAATTATTGTACTGAGATGTCATTTTGAAATGAAAAGACAAACAAACACTTCAGTTAAAAAGGGGTAACACAAAATGTATAAATTGTTTCGGTTTTTTCCAGGTGAAACTGAATTTGAAGCTACTTACACATAGGTTGGGTTGATCCAAAACTACATTTTTACACTGAATAAACTTTTTGTCTGAAAAAAATTACTTACCTAATTCCAGTGTTATGGAACTAAAGACAATCTTTACAAGTAAAATACTACAAACCTAAAAGTTAAAAAAATCTTATCCTCTAGCTGATGCAGCTCTGAAGGCAAAAAAGTTGTGCCGCTTACAGAAAACCACCTAACTTAGACTGATTCTGCCTTGGGCTTTTTGAATGTTTGTACCTACACCATAAGTGCAAGCAAAACTATGGCAGGAACAGCCCCATAATATATACTCTTCACCCAACACTACAAGGCCCACATTATACCTACCACCTTCATGGCTAGGTACAACTAATCAGAATTCCTGTCAGTGTTTACCAGTGCTATATATGCCTAACTTACACTGGCTGTCCCTTCCAAAAAACAGCTCCAGAGAAAAGAATACAGAACATAATCATTGTCTCAACCCATGAAGATTACTTCAATTTGGCCCCCGAGCTAGCCTAGGTATGACCATTTTACATAGCCAAAAAAATCCCTAAAACAAACAAGTTAAACCAAACAAGAAAAGAAAATCAAAGGCAGATTTTGCCCTCAGATTTTCCACTCTTGTCTCTGGCCCAAGGAATATTTAATTATTTAATGCAAAAGGAAACAGCTTCAGCAAAAGGAATCAAGAGAACCACACCATCCACAAACCAAAATAACCACTAGTTTGGTGGTTAGGCAGTGTGAGTACAAGTCCTTATAGGAAGAGGGATCATTTGAATCTGGTTACTCACATCCTGGGTGAGCATTCTAACCACCGAGCTATCATATAAAAGGGTACGGAGGTTATATGCAGGGTATCAGTAAGTACACTCTAAGAACATATTTTGGATTCAGCCCCATAGACCAGAAACACCTAGTCTGTGCTTCTGACAGAGCATGAGCTAGGAGCCTTAAGTGCACTGTGATGTTCAGAGCCAAATTTTAAGGCATCCAGGGAATTCCATGGGTAGAAACCTAGACATGTATGGACTTCTGGTGCCTCCAGGATAAGGCAGCAGTTAAGTGGGAGTTTTGAGGCTTATATTTCAATTGGTCTCACTTCTTTGGTCATTGTTTT
This sequence comes from Alligator sinensis, assembly GCF_000455745.1. Classification (NCBI taxonomy): domain Eukaryota; kingdom Metazoa; phylum Chordata; order Crocodylia; family Alligatoridae; genus Alligator; species Alligator sinensis. Next base: position 206,756 of record NW_005842645.1, on the reverse strand, counting down.
GTTCTTTGGATACTCCATAATAGGGGTTGAAAATCAGGGGTTGAGCCAAGCGACTCTTGCCCCAGCATGCAGGGCTCTGGCTTCAGCTCCCAACCACCTTCCTGGCAGGGGCAGGGGCAGGGGCAGGTGCAGGATCCACCACTGGAGGTGAGTAGAAAACAGCACCCAGCCGAGCCGGGCCAGTACCCCTGGGGGTACTTAGGAAGGCCCCAGGGGATACACAGCAGTGGCACGGAGAACTGGGGGGCACTTCTGGTTTTGCTGCCGAGCGTGGGGGACTTCCCCCCCCACTTCTTGATCAGTTGCTGGGGACCACCCCCACTCCGGCCAGGAGACTCCCCACTTCTCAACTAGCCACTGGGGGTACACCAACCAAAAAAAGTTGAAAAACCCTGCTCCATAAGATTTTGCTGCTGCCTGTTATATCAAAAAGAGTGCCTAAAATCTTTCAGGGTGCCTTAATGCTGCTGCTGGTAAGGAGCTGTGAAATATAACCCAGCACAGGAGTTCAGAGGACAGAAGTATCCTAAGTTATTCCAAACAAGGTGCTGAGAGTGGGAGGGGGTGGAGTAGGTGGTGAAGTGATTTATTATCTCTGGATTTGTATGTAGAATGATGTTCAGGGAAGAAATGGCACCAATTGGGGATATCCTACCTAATCCTGCTAGTCACAATTCAATCCATTTTCCCCTGATTATTCTCCTGTACGTAACAGACATTCTCATCACTATGACTCAGCCTTAGAAGTTGTTTCATTCACCTGCTATTACCTCCTGACACTTTATCCTGTTTTTTTGGAAATTACTGCCAAGCTATGCTTTTTCCATCATTCATTTCTTTTCTAGGGTGGAGATTTTTCCCTGATCACCTCCCCACAGAAACACACACACGCACGCGCACACACACACACACACATACACACCCCCCATTAAGAAAGTGTTTACTTATGTGGGGGCAATAGTTTAAAAAGTAAATGAAATAGAGGGCATAGCCTGGAATGGCTTAGCAACACAAACAGTGCCAGAGGGTAAAGGACTGGTGCCTGTTCCTTCCCAGCCCAGAATTGTTTTAATTTTGAGGGATGGCATTTTAATCGTACAGCTCATGATTAGTCACTATTGACAGACCTAGAGGCCAATGGACTCTCTTTATCTGGCCTGGGAGAAAAAAAAATGAAGTGCCTACAGCCACATATACAATTCTGCCTCCACATGATTATATCAGACAGCTGAGCAGTTAGGATCAGTTGTAACAGCTCATATGTTAGAGGCAGCAGTGAGCAGGACTACAACCTAACTTCAACTTTTAATATGAAAAAGAAGAAGGGTAACAACAATCTCAGCAGACCAGAAAAGCCAAACAAGGACAACTGGAAGGCCATTTGTCAAAAAACTGAAAGGCTCAGAGGAAAGACCATGTAGTTGATGAAGGCGCAGGTACTTCCCCTGCTACTCATGTTTAGTGAGTGACTGGATCAGTTACTCAGGGCAGGCACTTGCCCAAGAAAAAAATATCCAAATGGCAAAAAAAAAGAAGCATCCAGGTCACTTTCAGGGGAGAAAAAAGTTTAAATGGATTTGTTTATAGCACCTTTCACAGGCCAGGCATCCAAGAATGCTTTGCCAGCAAGTGAGTAAGTTTCTTGTACAGTGACAAAGCACTGGTTAGTGGTTTCCACACAGAAAAAGCAAACAGGAACTTTTAGTCTAGATTATTTTACATTAAGGAAAAAAGAAAGAGCAAATATATCTCCAGGATAGAGGAAGCAAAGTTTCCTTTTCACTCTGTAAAATCCAGCAGCCCAGTTCCCCAGTGGACACACTGACATCTTGGCTGGGTACAGACATTACACATTTACCGGAATAAGTGATCAGAACCCTGTCTATACACAGAACAGAAGTTCGGTGCACACAGACTGGTTTAAAAATGGCAGAACCAGTCTAAGATTTGCTGCCCTTCTTCTCCCCCCACAAAGGGCGAATGCATGTTCTGTTTGCTACCGACATAACTACACTGCTTACAGAAAACTGCGTAATTTAGACTGATTCCACCTTGGGCTTTTTGAACTTCTATACCTAGCCCTTGTGTTTTAGTTAAATTTTATCAATATAACTAAGCATTTAGAGCCCAATATACTTCAGCTGGTTCAACCCCCTTATGTGGAGATCCTTCTTTTACTGTAAGAGAGTTTTCTGCCCCTCCAGATATCATCCTCTTCACACTAGTTTAAAAATTAAATTGGTTTAAAAAACAATTAAGTTAAAGCTGGTTAAAACCTTAAATCCATTTCATACAGACTCCTATCAGCTTAGTTTGCACTCCTCATGTACAAAGCCAAGTTTAAAACAATACTAAGAGCATCCACTTGAGAAACTGTATAAGTGTCATGAAATCAGTTTACTAGTGGAAAGTGTGTGTTGAACTGAACTAAACTAAATCAATATAAAAGCTGGTCTACACAAGGAAGTTACTTTGGAGTAGGGTGGTGTGTGAACATAAATACTAGCTATTAAGTCTTTGTAGGCATACACTTACTCTGTAGTAGGAATATATTATTCCAAATTAGTTGATTTTACTTCCAAAATGAATCAAGCTAATTAGGCGTACAGCACCTTTTTTTGGCTGAAGAACATCCACACAAAGTTAATCAGGAATAGTTATTCCCAAATCACTCCCTGCCTAGAAAAGCTCTCAAAGTTAAGAAAGAATCTCCACATGAATATACAAGAATTTGCACTGGTTTAACTAAATTAAGATATGAACAGATGTAACATTTAAACATGCACAACTAGCATTATGCTGATTTTAAAAAGTAGCAAACAGATTACGCAAACTCATAAACTAGGGAAAATTCACTTAATCTAGTTCAGAACTACCTCTGAAAAAACAGAGGTAAAACTCCACTGCTGTGACTTGCAATTCTGTTCCCAGTGTCATTTACATTGATGTACAAGCTTATATCAGCTATACCAGGGCTGCTCATGCCCTTAGCTTTTAAACTGATTTAGCTAAATCAGTACAATTTTCTCTCATAATCAAGACCTTCCTTAGGGTATGACCAGGCAAACCAAGTGCTATAAGGTAAAAATGGGCAAGGTTTTACAATGTGTCAGCTGCATTTCCTGTGCACTGCACTTACTGCACAGTAAATGAAAGCTAACCACAAAGGTAAGCTACCCCAGTTCAGCTTTCATAAAATTTGCTAAGTCTCCCACCCTTTTGTTCTGCAGTTAGCTGCTGGTCTACCCATACCCTTCCATTAATAAGAGAAGTATACAAATACCAGAATCATATCTACATAAACACATACTTTATGTGTACTGTTCTCCTTTTCACTTAATGAACCTAATGCCCACTAACCCTGTTGACACTTGGACCTATACACCTGGGAACAGAAACAGACTGTACATAGCCTTGGGCAGGCTCTGTTCTCCTTGAGCAGCGGATTGCTGCATGGCCTTTTGAAGAGAACAACTGAGGCAAACTCATACCAATATTTTCATAATGCAAAAGCTTTACCTATAATTACAACCTGTTTTGCCATATTCAACAGCATGAGAGATACTTTAAACAACAGAGCTAACCTAGCCCTACCTGTCAAAAGAGCTTATGGTTTGAAGCCCAATTCTTTCAAGTTCTTTGCAGAAGGATAGGCAGGGCAGCACCTTAAAGACTAACTCATTCAAAAAGGCATAAGCTGTCATAGATAACAACCTACTTAATCATGGCAGCACAGCATCTGATGAAGCAGGCCCTTGCCTATGAAAGCTTATGCCTTTCTGAAATAAAGTGCCACCCTGCCTTTTGCCTGACTTCAGACTCACATGGCTAACTACCACTTTCAAGATCTATTATGTGAACAGCTTTATGTATATGAAAAGTGCAACTGAATTCATGCAGTGAAATGGCTGTAGTTTTGGAAGGCCCAAACAGAAGTATATCTCGTATGGTTACAAGAACAATAAAATCTTGGGGAATATTAAAAAAAACAAAGCTTATACTAAGAAGATTGGACAGTTACATGGATAGCATTGCAAACAACTTGATGGTGTTTATGATTTTTTTTCTTTTGGTTCATAGTCGTACACTATGGAACATCATAAGCTATTGTTCAATTCCTTAGTTTTCAGGAAGGATTTTTACATTATTCTTCATTTTTTGTTGGGGGTATCCAATCCAGTGATATGATACCAAAAGAAGCTTGCTGTCCATGTTTCCAGTAAAGAAAGCTTTTACAAAGATTAGTACTATAAAAATTATATCCAGAAATCACATTTTGCTCCCACTTAGACCAACGGTAAACTCCCAACCCAGCAGGAAACACAGACTCAGTTGTGTTCCTAAGCTGCACCTGTAAGTGACGTACGCGAAGAGGTATGCAATAATGGCATGCAAAAAAGATACCGGATTAAAACCATTAAACAATTATTTTCTTGTATTTAGCTAGGGTGATAAATGCATTAGCACTGAATGTAATGTAAACAGTGCACTAATGTCATTTTACAAACCTATTAAATGGGACAATTTCCAAGCAGAGGCAGAAATTTATAATCCTATTCTAATTTCCTCTGACCCACCACAAGACTCTGTACCTAATACCTAAGCTGCGGCTACATTTCCAAAAGCAAATTTTAGAGTTCCATAAAGACTTCAGTCAAGCCAACTCCTGCTTTTTGATCACTTGCCTATATTCTACAGATGACTCCCTTTCTGCTTTTCATAAATGGTTTACACTTCTGGAAGCAAAGAAGAATTCAAGTACTCCTAAAACCACTGGCTGCCTGAATGCATGGTCCTAGCAACTATGGGCCAGACCCAAATCATTCTTACAGGCAATCCCACTTAGGCATTGCAGTGCCTAAAAATTGGGAATTTTTCCCTAGGAAAACAATTCCAGTAGGTGAAGTTCGGTGCCAGGCCACCCCACAGAAAAATTCGAGAGTGAGGTGCCTCCAAGGAGCAATCTAGGGGCCTAGGCATTGTGCTAGCCAATAGGGCTAAGTACAGACATTTAAAAAGCCTGAAATGATTCACTCTTTGCAGGCTAGTCTAACCTGCTTAGATTGAACCAATTTGCAAGTGTGCCTGGAGGGGCAAGGGGAAAGCAGCCCTTGCCTAGTTTGCCCCTGAGTTGGGGGGGG